>NW_022743568.1:10015-13456 GCF_011630105.1 Anneissia japonica | reverse complement strand
CAAAGAACAAAAATTAAGGCACATTAATATACAGTAGGTTAACTGAGACTTGATAAAAAAAAATAAATGAACAATTTTTTCCATTTATGCACTAGTCAATTGTAGTGCCACCCCCTCTCCCCAGGATCCGGGGCACTAGCCAGGACCAAGCCAAGGACGTACACATGGTTGTGTCCCCGTAGTACCGCGACATAATTCCATAAAATTCACCGGTAGATGTAACCGGCATCGAAAGGGATGGTAATTTTACATGTTAGAGTAGCCGGGGTTTTGGATGTACTGCTGTCAAATGGTCTGGTCCTATCAAGCAATTCACCTACACAAGGCTTAGGCATCCAGCAATTGCTGTGTGTTTTGTTAATTAAAAGAGTGCCTACCGGTACTCTAGGCATCATGGTTTCATTTTTTATAGATCATGGAATAAATTACATTCGAACCTCCACCACAATGACCGGGACTGAGGTGACGTAAGTGTGTTGCGCGAAAATTTGTGAACTGTGTATTTGACCTAGTTTGCATCAAAAAATACAAAAGTAGTGAGCCAGAGGCAATTAGGAAATACGTTTCTACAGTTACTGTATTAAAATTCTATCAATCAATCAATTTTCTTTTTATATGATCAACCAATACGCACTTTTCCAAACTTCCATGGATAGTGATGCGCATGCGTAGTGCTTCCTTCAAGCAAGCTCATCTCTCCTTGGCCAGCGCTCTCATGCTTCTTCGATTCAGACATAGGCAGTTATAGACCATGGGCTAGACCTTCAAAATTGTTTTTGTCTCGCTCTGTATGTTTGCTACAGTAGGCCTGATCCTCCAGTTATTTATTAGCAGGGCATTTTACCAGGACTACAAAATATTTCCCAGCGGTAGGTGGCAGAGACTTAGCCGGGGATGTACGTTAAATGATGCCCCGCACTGCGTAGCTGGGACTTTCACATGCACGTAACCGTTTCATAAACTACATCCCCAGCTAAGTCCCTGTCCCACAGACCCGCTAAGTCCCCCGCGTCTGGGAGGGCCGGGACTAAAATTGACAAGTGCATTATAGCTCCAAAGTTATCAGTAGTTACGGAGACTCGCAGATAATTGAAGTCTCAATTTGGGAAATAAATTTTTGGTATCTCTACTTTGTTTAAAAAAAGAGAATCCTCCAAACATTATGAATTTCAATAATATAATGAAAGAATTATCAATTATTTTATATTATGTTCATAGCAAACATTCTTTTTCTCGGGTTCAAAGTTGATTTTAAAATACTGAGATAGTATGACGTTGATATGGTGGTTGTTAATTAACAGAACATAAAATTGCTCTAAACATAAATAAAATGATAACCATTTTTTTCCCTCTAGGGTCCTTTTGTTTTGCACTGTTGAAGCTTGTCAACTAGTACTGTGGTACGGTAGTCAATGAAACCAATTGTTCTGTCGATTCAGAACGGTTAAGAACTTTATTATTATTATTATTATTTAAACCTTGGTTCAATTCATTACATTATTTTATTAACTGCAATGACAGTTTTTGTTATACCAAGATATACTAACCTCTTCATGTGTCATGAATCGATAATTAAAATTTGTGGCGCAACTATTAAAACACTTCTGAGTAAACTGGTTGTACATTGTAAGGTAATCACGCAACTGAAGTGTAAAGGAAACAATGATGACTGATATTATTCCAATACTTTATTACTGCATTATATGAACACTAAAATGGGACTGCCTTTAATCAGTTTCTTTTGTTATTCTAATATTAATAATACACTATCAATCCCATTTTCCTAATTTTTGCTTTACTACTGTAGGCCTATGATATAGACATTTATATAGGGCCTACCTAAGGCTAAGCAGTCAAAGTTATTAAAGCACAAATGTCACACACGAGGTGAGGACAACTGACAAGATATAGTATATCTTGTCAGTTGTCCTCACCTCGTGTTTGACATTTGTGCTTTAATAAATTTGACTGCTTAGGTAGGCCCTATATAAATGTCTACATTGAACAACAACCCAAAAGCTTTATTTAATAATGCTGATATATTATTAATACCGTGCAATGTAGGCCTAGTGCCTGAAAATAACCTAAAAATTCAGTAGAATTAGGCTAGGGGCCATAGGGCCCTAGGCCTAAATTTGGCCGGGAAATCAATGGCTAGGCCTAGGAGGTCCTAGAGGCCTATGAGGTCCTAAAGGCCTAGGCTAGGCCCTAGCTGGGCCTAGCTAGGCCTAGACCTAGGCCTAGTTAGAAATATAAATAAAAATAAAATTAACGGCCGCTATATATGACATATATGCCTAGATGATCGTTTAATTTATTTTTTGTAAAAGTCTATTCACAAAATTAATAAAAAAAAAATTCGAATACGTACATTTCTGGTAGCCTGTGATTCATCCATAATTTGTGTTCATTTATTTAACTGGTAGAGTACGTTTTCACACTATATTAATAACAACACATTACTACACGTGACTACACAGGTCGATATTGTCGTCTGCTCTCGGTTTTTACTTCCGTGTCAGAGTTGAACACCCGGATGTTGAGAATTGACCCTTGAACGTACAGTGTGTACTCGAGTGAGTGGCTGAATCGTGGACTATCCTAGTTTAGTAAGAGAATTGTTTTCCTTTTTTCTCTTCAATATTCCTCAATATTAGTTATATTGTACCAGCTGTGTACATGTATGCCAGTTTACTATTAGTCGCACTTGGTTATGTGAATAAAGTGAACGATTGTTGCTTTTTAATGCAATTATTTGGGAATAGTGCCTAGCTTAGGCTAGCTTTTAGTTAGGCGCCGCCTAGCCTACCTAGACTAGGTTAGGCTAGCCTTATGGTCCCGTCTACCCTCGATTACCTTGAACACATGCTGATAGGCTAGGCCATGCCATGGTTGACCTCCCTAGGGTCACCCTCTTGGTCAGGCTGCATTTATTTGATTTATTTCCTGTACTCTCTGCAGTAGTTATGCCTAGCTAGGCCTAAGTCTTAGGCTAAGAGTAAGCTAGCTCAAGTATCAAGTAATGTTGGTGGTGGCTGTGCAGTGGAAGCGAAAAGGATACGCCTTTTTCACGCTGCGGTAGACATCTTCGGTCGATGACAAACAATGCTCAGCAGCGAAGCCTAACCAACAGAAGTAACATAGCGTTTGGGCCATATTTTCGGAGGTCATGTTACCCAAAAAATCATATATCCTTAACAACGGAGGGTCGTGTAAAACATATTTTTTTCTTTAAAATGTTCGCAAATGATATATCTACGTCCTGTATGAATAAAAAAAGTTGAAAATTTGTTTATTGTGTCAAAACTTAACTGGAAAATAAAAGACCGATTTTGTATAAAACTGTGTTAATTCACTACATTACTGTACATTGGTTGTAGCATGGAGTTGCTTAGACTTGCCACAAGTCTCTTATTTGTTATTATTTTTCTCATTCTGGAC
>NW_022743568.1:7568-9962 GCF_011630105.1 Anneissia japonica | reverse complement strand
CTGAAATCAGGCACCAGGATGCCAAAAGAATGACGTAATCTTATATTCCGTATTTGGATAAATGGGCGGACCGAAATAAACAATTTCAACCAATCAAATGTTTATATTTTTGGAGCCACGAAACTGATTCACTCGCGTCGACTAGTTAGGCATGACTAAATTTAAATAGTCCTCCCTAATAAAACGGGCCTGAAATATTTAGAATAGACCCTAGTAAGACTAATTTTGACAATGGCAAAAACAATTAAGCTTAGACTAGATGGCATACCATACAAATACAACAAAACTTTAACTTTCCAGGAAGATGGCTCAGGCCTCGTCTGGATGGAGTCAGGAGTAGTAGGCCTAGCCTAGACTAGTAGTAGAGGCTTGGCGTATTTTTTAAATTTTAAGTTCTTACTTACAGAGGCCTACCTACCCTAAAGGCCTAAATCTGTAGCAGCTAGCGGTGAGCAAGGTTCCTAGTATAGCCTACGGTTATCAGTCCATGTCGTTCTCAGCAGGCCAGAACTATATACTAACTGTTTTAATTCAAGTAGGTAGCCAAAAGGGAGCTGGAGCTTGACATCCGCATCTTCAATTTTTAAAATTTACGAAGATTGATTAATATGCATGAGGTTAGCCAATCACGTGATTTACAAAATCAGTCATGCATACGATATCCCACATCAAATTTGATGTGGGAAATTGCAGGCATGAATCGTTTGCCCAGGCCCTAATTCGAAAAAAAAAGAAATCGAGGGACGCCAATTAAATTAGGTATGGCGCGCACTAAGTTCAATAAAGAGTGAGTAACCTAAAATTAGGGCCTGGAACCCAGACTAGGAGTTGCTGTGTTTTGCTATGCTGTGTGATAAAAATGACAGGGCCTACTCTATGTTGAGGACAAACTATAACTGAAAGATGAACTATAGCTGAAATTATGCGTGACGTCAACATACGAAGCCACACCCCTTGGCTGAACCTGTTGTATTTAGCAACTACCCAAAAAAAGGCCCATGGGCTTCTATTCAAGATAGCATAGGCTTTGTTTCGAGATAGTACATTACATACACAGAAAAGCAAAATAAATTAAATACAAGCTTGGTTTATAAAGTGGTTTAGGTGATTTAATGCCAGTTAAATACACTCCATGATACAGATTGATGTTACAGTGGCCTTATTTTATTGTTTTATAATACAAATTCACAAAATTTACTGCATTCATTTTGAAAAGAAGCCCCCCCCCCCTCTTTACATTGCAAAAGTAGTCTCGAAATTTTTAATTTTTTTTCTTTATTCATTATACTTTATTCAACAATGGACTACATACATTGATTGAAACAGTTGAGGCAAAAAAAAAGAGGCCATTGTTAGGACCACAATTAGATGGCAAGCCTTGTCTCATAGTGACCCTTAAAGATAATAATATTATTCAATTTATCAATAATAATATTAATAATAATAATAATAATGATGATGAAGATAATAATAATAATAATAATAATAATAATATTAATAATAATAATTATTATTATTCAACAAATATGTAAATGAGTAAAACCAATTATTACTAACAAAAACAAAAATCAGAAACAGTGAGTAATAATTGGTTTAACACAAGGAATTATATTCATTGAGTCAACTATCGGAAATCAGATTAAAACTATTTACCCAATAATAATAATAATAATAATAATAATAAATATATTAACTATAATAATATTGATAATAATTAATAGTAATAATAATAATTATATCATATAATATAATAATAATAGTAATAATGATGTACCTTAACTTTAATATTGGTATGTGTTAAACTCAGTATGAAGTAAATTTAGTTTTGTTCATTGGTTTGCTTGAGCAATCTGCACTCTGGCTAGATATTTATTCTTTTTTAATGCTCTACAATATTAATTCCTATCTTTTTTGTAAAGGTAGGGAATAATTTGTGACTTATAGAGTTTTACAGTACTAGGTTGAGAGACTTAACTTATCAGTTGGCCTGGGACTCCTCTCCCCCCCCCCCCCTAAATTTTTTTCAAATTGTAAAAAAATTCAGAAAAGTAGAAAATTTTAATTCTGAGAGTGTCATATCGGGCCATCATAAATTTTCTTCTCTATTTCAAATTCCTGGATCCGCCACTGCTTATGATAGTAACTACTGTACCGTATCCAAGAATCAAATAATTACCAACTGTTTTCTGATGTTTTTTAATAGAAATTTACATCATGTTTTTAGGTGAGAAAATGGCAGATCCTAATTTTGCAACCATGTCAAATCATCAGAATGGAAGCCCATCTGATCAAGAGCTTGACGATACATTTGAACAAGACTTGCGTGACATGCTGCGTGATGGACCAACACTTTCAGACTCTGCATCGACTATCCAAGGTGGAAATGTCACAGAG
>NW_022743568.1:1459-7241 GCF_011630105.1 Anneissia japonica | reverse complement strand
GACATTTGATATAACATTGTTGTATAACTGTCTCTTATACACATCTAGATGTGTATAAGAGACAGACATTGACTTAAATGTCTATAATTGGTAATATGAAAAAGAATACAAGTTTAAGAAAGAATTGATTTTCATAACATCAATGTATAGATTATCTGCATATTAGTTGTTTTTTTAAAGATTTTTTTTAAATTTAAAAACATTTATAATTTACATCAAATAAAATGTCTTAATGAAATGAAATATTTCTTGAAGGTTTGCATGTCAAGTATCTATAACAAAATCATTAAATTAAAATTCGTACACTATGTATAAAATATATTGTTTGAGGTAAAACTACTAGGTTGGTTACGTGTCAGCGTTTCGGTGAGTTTGCCCTCACTTAATAAATGACTTACTGTACATACATATTCATTGATCTTTGTTATAGAATTCAACATCTTAACATTTTATTTAATCCATTGTTCAGATTATTTTGCTATTGCTAAATTGTAAAAAATGAGCAATAATTAATTTACCAGGAAAGCATCATTTCAATTTTAAGCATTAATTGTACAATACTTTAATTCACCCTGTTATTTGTAAAGGAACACTATATATTTAATTATTATCTGGTTATTGTTTTAGATTCCATTATTCACACGGACTGTTATTTGTTAAAAATAAAGTGATTGAGATTAATGTTTGTGGTGATAATGATGAACTCACTATTTGTATACCTTAGATAGAATTTCCAGTTGCCTTCATTTGGCAAACAAAATGTTCATGAATTTAATCCTGCAGATATTGATTATACTACAAACACAGCCTTTTATAATCAGAATTTTTTGCTCAATGATCAACATATTTGAAATTAGAATTGGATTATCCTTATTATAATTTACCCATTAGCATAAAATCAATAATGAACACTATAAAATATCAAATGATCACCCTGCTGGTGATATGGTCACAAATTGCACTAACCAGCTAGTGCATTCATCAGTCAGGGAATTTACTCTACTTTACACTGGTAGTATATAGGTTGGTAATTTTTTTGTTTTTGCAATTTATAGTAGACATTTTTAATTGTAGGTTTAAGCCTTTTCTTCTGATTCCAATACTGTAGTAGACATTTTTCATTGTAGGTTTAAGATAGCAGTATACTGTATTGCATCACCTGTTATCATAACATATGGCTAGCCTATAAATAATAGGTAACACATGGTTTGTAGTTTGAACTGTAATTCAAAATATATTTTAAACATCTACGGGAGTTGTTGGCAGTTGTGATTCAGGATTTCAAACTTGATATGGTGAGGGGTTCAACCCCACTCTTGAGCATTGTATTCTTGAGAAAGGCACTTTTCAGAATTACAAATCCATAGAACAACAATCAGTCAATCAATCAATCAATCAATCTTTATTTTCCATCGTCAATAAAACAACAAATAAAGATGGAGGAAATACAACAAAGGCAAGGCCTGGCAATGTGTTGTACCACCTTAACAAGAAGACAATCATAGGCAATATAGAATATTTGAAAAAAAAATCAAAATTACACAAAAATCAAAACAAATTACATTACAGCAGATACAGAGACCCACCCACAACAACAGAACAAGGCGATGAAGAGCACAAGAAAAAGTAGATAAACACAATTTGCTGTATCCACTGTACACAAAAGCATTTCAAGTTAGATACTGACACATGCAGAAGCAAAAATAAGAAAATGTGATTCCCAAACATAATTAAACAAAAACATCATCAACAAATTAAACAACTCAGACAACACTGTCCGGGGTATAAATTTTATACTATGAGCTAGATATCAGTAAATTCACATCCAGCTCATTGTAGAAAATTTATCAAAAATAATTACGGTATTCTTCACATTTTGATCAGTAACATTGTATTAACCAATTTGTATTAGAATTAATTTATGTAGAGTATTCCCAGACATAACACTTTTTTTATTGCTTATCATGGGTGTCTTATTATGATTGAGTGGTTTTTTTTTTGTGTTATCCAAATTGTAAGAACGGTTACACTACACTATTTGCACAAACATTTTCTGGTGGTCCACGTGTCATGTCATACTCTACATCAACAGTACATTGAGATTGCTAAAAAATGCTTCGTATAGTACGTATCTTGTTTCACCAACAAAGAAAAAAACATTTTTTCGATTCGATCCAAATTTATTTTTGCAATGGTGGCTGTTTACTTTTAAAATAAATGTTATTCTAAAGTGTTTTATTTTGTATAGAAAGTAAAAGCCTTTTCTTCTGATTCCAATACTGTAACTGTTTTCAAAAGGCTATTGGAGATGAGATTGTGTAGACAGATGTACAAAATTAAAACCATTTAGAATGGGTGATTGCTGTCAATTCAACAATTGAATTTTGCTTTATTAATTTTTTATTGCATGATTAACCAGTCATTATTGAAACTAGAATCATGTTTTGCTTGTTGTTGTTGATGGTCTTCATTTTTCAGAGGAATTTAATAGGATGATATTAGAATGATGTTTTAAATAGATAGAAGAATTACTAATGAAATTAATAATTAGTATGTAAATTAGAATGAATGATGAATTTGTTTTATCAGGTTGAATCTCATTTTCACACATTTTAATATGTAAAACTACTGTATATAAATCCTACCTTCTTGGCGTATTCCTGAATATACAGTACCCTTTCTCTCACCAATGCCTTTTATATATTCCATACACCAACTTCAAAACTCAGCAGATCTTTCAATTTTGCAGCTACTAATCTCTGGAACTCCCTACCATAAATAAAGTAATATTCTACAATATCCACTTTCACAGCGAACATCAGAACATTACTTTTTAAGAAAACATAACTTTCAATCATAGAGTGAGGACATTTGATATAACATTGTTGTATAATTTGCACTATAAATGTTTTCAATTCAATTATTATTATTATTATTATTATTTGTACTTTTTTGTAACCATTTTTGTTGTACAATATCATAGAATTTTATCTCAATCCAATACAAAAATATTATTTGCATGTTTTAATATGATATTTGATCAGAATCATCTAAATCTGTATTCCATATTACAGTACATATGTCATTGTTCATAATATATTATCACCTTTCAATTGACACCGTACACGTTTCACATAAAAGCCAAACCTTGAGTTAAATATTAACATAGTTTGTATTAAGTAAATACTTACACAAGTGTCCGCCATCAGGTCCCATAAGACACTGTCCAAGATGTGTTTGTATTGGTATTGCTGTGAAAATTGTGTGTCTGTGTGTTCATATGATGATTTTAACATTTTATAAGGATTTAGATTTCCATTTCCATTGTATTTACATGAGTACCATCACTTGAAGTTATTGGATTGCTTACAAATTATCTGTCTTTTCACATTTTTTGCAGGATTTAAGTCTGAGCCAACAAGTCCTGCTATTGATCATCAAGACACAACCTAGTGTTCATCATTGACAATTCTCAGTGCAGAATAATTTAAACTTACATTTTCTGGTTACAATTTTTAAACAAGAAATTTATTATGTTTTTATCATTATCACCTTTGCTAACCACCTGCTTTTCCCCATCAATGCACAACCCTATCATAGTCATGACATTTCTCCACGCTTGTACATACTATACTTCAAAAATATTATTGGGGCAAATTTTTTTATGAAAAATTTGGTGAATAGCAAAGGAATAATTGATCTTGTATGAGTCTTGTCAATGATCCCACAAGGGCCCTAAGGTACCTGGTGAAATGAATATAAAATTATAATATAGGCCAATCCTAGCATGATATGTTTATTAACACCAGTACTTGGTGGTATTGTTCCCCCTCTCCTCAAACATGTGACTTACAGATGTATAAGAGACAGTCCCACAAGGGCCCTAAGGTACCTGGTGAAATGAATATAAAATTATAATATAGGCCAATCCTAGCATGATATGTTTATTAACACCAGTACTTGGTGGTATTGTTCCCCCTCTCCTCAAACATGTGACTTACAGATATGTATTTGGGACATTGCATGTTGGTTTGTGTAGGTGTTTTATATCTTATTTCCATTTTGATGTTGTATATGGTTTAAGAATAAGGCATCCTGTAATAATTCTGTGGCATCATTTTTGTGTACTTGCTTTTAATGAGGAATGGCATATGCGAGTCGTATCACAATAAATCTTGCATCCTTTCATATCGTTTTCTTATGTATTCTTTAATTTTTCTTTCCATCATCACCTCACATTTTGTACTTGCTTTTGAAAAAATGAAGAATAAAGTTCTTCTGTGCAGCTCTATGAGGTGGAATGTGCCCCTTATAAGATGGCATTATTAATTATTATCTCTTCTCCCTTCCATTTTTCTCTTATTCACCCATTATTATCAGCTTTCTCCATCATCTTTTTATTATTCTTCCTCACCTGCCCCCACTTCCTAAGATTATATTATTATTTCCTCTCCTCATCCCTTGTTATTTGTGTTTTTTTTTTTCTCTCCTTTGATTCCTACTTCTCTTCATTCCTTTCATTTGTGTTTCCCTAATTCCTTTTGCATCATCTCTTCAATTCATCCCTCTCTATGATTCCTGCATCTCCATACCATTGGACCTCCCTCATCATCCTACTCATTCTCCTCACCAAGTGGTACAGTAATGGTCTATATCTACTATTGAATATTTGTGTGTCAGTCACATGACATTCTTTTCCTTTCCTAGATCTCTAGAACATCTTTCTGTCATTCAGATTTTTTCTGAAACAAATTTACAGTTAATATTTCACTAAACATGCACGTAATGCCTTGTTGCTCTTTGTGGCACCTTATTGGAATAAATAACTTCTAATTAATTCTTGACAATTTTGTACAATAATTGCAGAATGTAATATGATCCCTATGTCACATTTCTTAGATAATTGTATCATGTCATAAATATTTCTTGATAATTGTGCCATAGATTGCAGTTTCTAGACCAGTAACGTAGCAGGTGCAGATTTGTTGGCCAAATATTTTGTTACCTTATTTCCTTCACATGTCAGGCATAGTATCTGTGTTCATTCAGCATCCTTCCTTGTGTTAACCTATACAATAACTCTTTTATTTTATTTTTAATTTATTCATCTTCCCACTTGCAAATAAACAATTAAAATATTTATAATGAGATAAAGTTGCCAGTGACTGGAAAAGGCCAACAGGTGAATAATCTAGGCACCTGGTGGCCAATCCTGGCAATTTCTGCTTTCCCATGGCAAGATTCACATTGTGCCTTCCCACAGCAGTCTTCACATTGAGCATTAAGTCATCGTGGCTTCCCATGGCAGCAACATTCATTGCATTCACATTGAATTTCAGTCATCATGCTTAGCATTAGGTTCATTCTGGCGTGGTTGTGTATCACAGTGGCGGACCTTAGGGAAAATTGCAGGGTATGTTAGGTATTGGGATGTCTAGGATGTGCGAGAGGTGTGCACGCCTCCATCCCCCAGAAAAAAAAAATACTTGCCCATCCCCTAGTCGTGCCCACGCCCACAAATCATGCTCAAGAAGTTAAAAATTATTTTGCGAGTTAGCCGCTTCACCTAATCATCAATCCCCATCTTCCCACCCCCATCAGCTTCCTTACATTCCCAGTTTTTCCCCCAAAAAGAAAAGCCATTGTGAGAAGTAGACAATCCTCCTATAAAATCGATTACATACGCCTAAATTGTCATATTTTTCGGCGGCTTTGTCCAATGGACCAGTTTTAGATATTTAGAACGACCACGCCTACATCGGGCTACCCCAGCATATTTCTC
>NW_022743568.1:0-1392 GCF_011630105.1 Anneissia japonica | reverse complement strand
CCTGGCACTGCCACTGTTTTTAACACCGGCATGGTTGTAGCATCTTCTCCTAAAAAGATTTTTAACAAATTTCAAATTTCAAGTTTCTTTTATACCAGGCCTATAGATAGAATACCCGATCGACAGCGGAGGTCCACATTTGTGAGAAGAGCATGCGCACATACACTTGGAAGCACCACTTCCATTCCAGTTTTAAATTGGCTACTTTGACGCTACCACACGGTTGTCACGATAGCAAATTTAAGCATTGTAGGGTATTCTCTGACCCATTGACTCACTGAATACATGATTGGCTGATACTGAAAACCAGCCATGCGGAAATTCTAAGCAGCTGAGAGTACGATGCGATAGGCCCGACTGTGACTTATCTTAGCAAAGTAGGCCAAACATTGAAAAACTTTGCTATTCCAATGAACTGTGGCAATCTAATTAAGGTTTATATAGAAGATTCTGACTAGGAAATGCTCAATAAAATGGAGAAACTGTACTACTATATTTTTTATTTTAGGTATTTATTACTACTCTATTTGTTTTAGCCAGGGTGTGCACTGCGTACCTTGCTTGCTTGACGGTCCGCCACTGGTGTATCATATGTTGATACATATGATTAATCATTATTGTAATAACAGTAGCATGGATATATTTGCATGGTGGTTGTATTCATATGAAACAAGGTGTATTAAATATGTTAGCTGTCGTGTGATGATACAGGTATGTATTATCATGTGACAATACAGGTATATTTTGTCATGTGACGATACATTCCGGCATTTTCGGTAAGGATGTACAAATCATGGTTATGTACAGTATGTGACCATACATTCTTGTATTAACCATCAATTTACATCCTCTGTCATATCATCATTCATGGTAGAATTATTTTCATCATCTTTATCCTCATCATTTTTGTCGTCATCCTTGTAATTATCGCCCATCTTTATTATTATCATTTGTCCGGTTTTCATGTTTGTTATAACATTTCCCTGCTGTCAGTGTCTAAATTTGGTATTTATCACATTCTGTTGCTTCAGTTTATGTTTTTTGTTTAGTATCATTGATCTTTGTCCATCAAAGATTATTCATGATTTTATAGTCTTTATTCTACTACCAATATTAAAAAGAATTTAAGATTAATTTGAAATAAATACTTTTTAAAATGATGTTTCAAATAAACCTACGTCAACACCAATATAGCTTTCAACAATTCAACTTTATTATGCTTAATCCATGAACCAAGTGCTACATACAAGATACCCCCAAATGACATGTGAATCCCACCTGATAAATGCGAAATGGACTACTTATTTTAGAAACACTTGAAACGACGACACTATTATGGGATGTTAACCTTAGATCAAACATCCCTAGCTACCTTGGGTGACTAAAGCATTA
>NW_022743567.1:0-1586 GCF_011630105.1 Anneissia japonica | reverse complement strand
AAGATGATATATACAAACTTTTAGTAGAAATATTCCACCTTTTTATTGCACAATACTAAAAAATTAATAAACAATTTATTAGTGGGATGCCTAAATATATGGCAAGATATCACAAAAATAAATACACAGAAATTAAATTACCATAAAAAGAATCCCATTATACATATAATATGCTGTTTGTAAAAAATAGATCTCATTATATAGATTACATTACCCTCTCCATTATTTATATATAATATATATATGTATCATTATAATTATTACATTGCATATTATCTTTAAGTCTGAATGAATATAGTTGAATATTTTACTATCATAATAAAATCACATTATGTATTACTATCAGTATCACAATAAATAGCATTAAGGTATTCAATAACAATGGCAGTGTTCAATACTGTACAATGCATATTTTAATCCACCTTAAATTCTATCGCGAGTTGCAGAAGCGAGAGTACAGTATCTCAAAGCAACAGATATATGTTTGATTACCACACGTGTTTAAGTACGGTAGTGTTATGAATACAGTATGTTAAATAAATTTAACTTGCTCAAAGTTATCAAACATAAAAATAACTCATACACATTTTGCCAACAGGAATTACTGGAAGACTATCCATGGAAGTATGAATGTCAGAGATTTTAGATCATTCATTGTTCAAAAACATTCTGATGTTCTTGTGGTCGTTTGGGCTCAAAAGCTGCCAGAATTGGTTGAATTTTTTGCTCTAAATCAACTCTGTCCCCAATTTCACCAAGATTTTCACCTATATTTGTGGTATTTATCTTATCTGCAACAGTACGTAGATTTTTTCCAATATTTTCTATGGTAGACTTTGATCTTGTAATGTGCTTTCTGTCACCAACTGCACTTCTTTTACAGATATGCATAATGTTTTTTGCTTCCAATTCACTTGAGGTGACTTGAGTTGAATCGTTCCCTGATGGTTTCATGATGGTCTTATGGTTTTTCTTATTTGTTCTTCTTTGATCAAGTAGATTTCATCTAAAATATAACGAACAATAACATATTTGTGGTTATCTATACAGTAGTTGGTATGAGGATAAAACAAAAATATTGTTGTGTTGGCCACGTTTTGGGAAAATCCAAAAAATTGGTAGGTCAGTAGGAAAACTTTTTTTTTTACAACCAAATATGTGATGATGCCTAAAAAGTAGAAAATACACAAATAATACAACAATTTTGGATTTGAATCGCGTACCATCCAGCAAAATAGGCTAGCCTTAGCCCCCTAGTCTTGACAAGGCTATTCCAGCCTTATTTGCTCATAAAAAAATATTGTTCGTTGTCAAAAAAAAAAAATAAATAAATAAATAAAATGCAGACTCTTAATTTCGAGAAAAAAAAAATTGGTCGGCTGTGGCCAACACAATAATTGTTTTTGGCCTAATTTTTTAATTTTTTTTTATTTAGGCATACAACACATGCATCAAGGATTGTCAATAGTGAATATTGTGTGCAGTAATTACTAAATTGAGTTCTTGGTCAAAAATATACTTAAATCAATTTGAATCTCTCTTTTTTTTTTTTTTAATGATGAGGGAGGGCGGTTTTTCTTTTCTTT
>NW_022743566.1:0-597 GCF_011630105.1 Anneissia japonica | reverse complement strand
ACAGTCAGTTACACCAATGCAACATCCCAATGTAGTTCAGACGACAACCGGTGAATCTGTAGCTGTGATGAAAACAGATAAGGAGACATCAGAATCGACATCATCAGATAGTATTGCTCATACTACCATTTCTCTAAGCAAAGTAACCATGTCTCAAGAGTTAGTTGATGAATTGGGCTCCGGTGTTGAAAAAACTATTATATCACCTACAAATGAAACAAAATTTAAATCTGACAAGCCTATGCAAGTAATTGATGTTTTTACAACCACTGCAAGACCTGTTGAAGTAGCATCAACTACTGCTAGGGCCATCACTATACAACAAAACACTTATGCTGTAGAAAAATTATTAACATCTTTAAAACCAGAATCTTCAGCTTTTGTCGATGTTTCCACTACGCCGAAAGTCACTGATATTGTATCAAAAGAACAAGATATTGTATTTGGTTCTGGAGTTGAAGGAAAGGTAACATCAGAAAAAGTACCAGATTTTATGAGCACATTTAAACCAACACCAATTCCAAGCAAAGTGAACAAACCCACACCAGAAGTAGATGTTATTGATGGATTTACACAGAAGCATCTAACAGATGTCAA
>NW_022743565.1:0-535 GCF_011630105.1 Anneissia japonica | reverse complement strand
TATTATAAATGAAAGAAATAGTTGGAGGCTTGGATGGAATAAAACGTCTTTAATTTCGGAATCAAGCTTTCGAGCTTACGCTCTTCATCAGGATCTGTACAAAAACATCCATAAAACAATACAAAATCTTAAAATATAAAAACTACTCATTAAAATAATCTACATTAAATTTGCTTTCGATTAAAAATCCATCAAAATTAATATATATAGTATATATGTATAGTAAAACAATAGTAATTGTGGCGTTTCGAATCCCACCCGAGAACAACTTGCGATTTTTTTTCGCAGTTGTTTTCAAATGTACTGAGTATTCGGTACATTTCCACGTCAGGTAGGGCAAAATTACACCTATACATGTTTCTCCTGACGCAAATCCAGTTATTGTCTATTCCATCACGACAATAACAATTACTATCAACACTGCAGTACCCGCTGCTTACTTGGATTCGAATTCAACCCTGGTCATCAGGCGCAAGCTCGGTGGTCTAGAGCTATGATGCCAGGCTAGTGATCTGGATCCCACCCGAGAACAACT
>NW_022743564.1:0-599 GCF_011630105.1 Anneissia japonica | reverse complement strand
AATCCAATTCTTTTCATTGTGTCCAATGGTTGCCAAATTGGCTATAGAGTGGGATACAATGATAATGTACAACTGTCTTCTTTATTATTTTCTAAGTTAATCATTTTCTTTTTCATTGTGTTCAATGGCTGCTAAGAGTACACAGACAAAATTATTAGATTATCACTCTTAAAAAAAAATCGATGAGGGAGCGTGTTTTTTTTTTTATTTTTTTATTTTTTTTTATCCGAACAATTGATTATTTCGATTTTGTTTTTATTGGTGAGAGAGGGACTGTTTATATTTGGCTAGTAATAGTAAATATTGTATAAAAACTCGTTTAATTTTTTTTTTCAAGAAATGTATCTAATATTTTGTTCAATATTTTCCAAGATAATCCAATTCTTTTTCATTGTGTCCAATGGTTGCCAAGTTGGCTATAGTGGGACACAATGATAAAGTACAACTGTCTTATTTATTATTTTTTAAGTTAATCCTTCTCTTTTTCATTGTGTTCATTGGCTGCTAAGAGTACATAGAAAAAAATTATTAGATTATCACTCTTTAAAAAAAATCGATGAGGGGGCGTTTTTTTTTTGTTTTGTTTTTTTGTTTTGTTT
>NW_022743563.1:0-748 GCF_011630105.1 Anneissia japonica | reverse complement strand
TTCAATTTCAAACGAACGGCCCCTGAATTTCCTGTAATTTTTGCAGTATTTCAAATGAATATGTAGCCACATAACTGTCTTCTAATCGGATTAAAATCTGGCCGAATTTTGGCCGATATTGAAAAAAAGTTTGGCCGAATTTGGCCGTGAGATGGCGTGTGTTTGGCCGTGAAGCCTGTCGACTATCTGGCAACCCTGGTAAAAACCCAAAGAATTGTTATGACAGTGTATGCTATGTGAATTAAGAACAACTTCATGGTCACATCATTAATACTTTTTCACTTTGATTTTTCTGCAAATAAATAATGAAATGTATGTTTAACCGAACAACTGTTTACCTTTTTCTTTGCGTTTTTTCTTCTTTTCCCTCTTTCCTGTGGGCTTAGTAGTAGTAGTGTCAGTTGATGTTTCCTTTTTCTTGTTCATTACATCTTTCTTAGCAGTCTTCCTGCCTTGTTTTCCAGATGCTGTGTTTCCTATGAAAAAAAAAAATTGAATGTCATATTTATTATACAGTGAAATATAAATTTAAATCATGCCTTCTAGGGAGGACCCGAATATAGGCCTACCCATATATTACTCAATTCTTAGTTGTACAGTAGTATGGCCATGCAGATGACTCAAGCTAGAGATAGGACATGGATAGGCCAAAATAATTATAACTCCATGTTCAGTTCAAGGCATTCTCACTGCACTTTAGCAGAACCATCGCCGCATTATGTTGCAAGGTCGCCGAATGTGGAGTATG
>NW_022743562.1:0-835 GCF_011630105.1 Anneissia japonica | reverse complement strand
TGACAGTTGCCAGAATGTTTGACAAACGCTTTCATACTTTTTTGAGAAATGTGATCTTGTCTGAAGCACAGCCTATTGGTAAAGTCATAGATTATTTCTATAGAATTGAATTTCAGATGAGAGGAAGCCCACATGTGCATATGTTAGTGTGGATTCACAATGCCCCTGTTCTTGATGAGGATGAAGATGAGAAAATAATCAGTTTCATTGATAAGTATATCTCTTGTGTTGTGCCATCACAAACTGAAGATCCCGAACTGCATGAAATTGTTACAAGTGTGCAGATTCATAGTAAAAAACATTCAAAGTCTTGTAAGAAGAAGGGAACAAATTGTAGATTCAATTTTCCCAGACAACCTTCGGAACAAACATTTATTGTAAGACCAGCTGCAGTGGATGAAAATGATGATGATGCCTTTGAAAAAGCAAAATGTTTATTAACCTCAGTGAAAGATGCACTGACGGGTGAAAAAAAGTATCAAAATGCAAGAGAACTTTTTCAAAGTCTAGACATAACACAGGAGGCATTTGAGGATGCAAACAATCTCATAATATCCGAGCAAAAGATTATTATTAAGAGGAACCCTGAAGATGTTTGGGTGAATCAATATAACCCTTCCTTGCTCAGAGCCTGGAATGCTAATATGGACATTCAGTATATAACAAATGTCTATGCATGTATTGCCTACGTTGTGTCATACATGTCAAAATCTGAAAGAGAAATGGGCTTGCTCTTATCTCATGCAGCATCAGAAATTAAAGAAGGAAATGAAGACGCTAGAAAAAGCCTAAAAAAACTTGGCCATGTATATATGAACAATCGAGAGGTGTCTGC
>NW_022743561.1:0-1288 GCF_011630105.1 Anneissia japonica | reverse complement strand
TTGAAAAGTTAGGTCTGCTGGCCAAGATTGTCAGACTTACAGGGATCTCAAGTCTACAGCTAGAGATAAAACTTGCAGAAATTAACTGCATGTCTTATATAAATTCACACAGTTTACAATATGCCGTTCTCTAGAAGGCTATCAGATCTCGAAGTGATGGAGTTTTTCTACAAGATGATCTGGATGCCGTAGTTCATTTGTGCTTTCAGAATAAATTTAACCTCAGTGTTAAGGAGGGTTGTGTTATGCTCCTAACTTGGCCACCTGATCATTCAAATAATTGTACTGAATATACCACTGGTTCTGAAATATTGCATCATGTTTCGTCTATGAAATATTTGGAGGTTACCTTTAATTCAAAACTTGATTGGGGGGAACCACATATTTTCACTGCTGGGTTTCATAAAAGACTCCCATCAGATCCAGTGGTCCATTTCATAAACTGTATAACGGTATCTGTAGACCAATTATGGAATATGCACTTCTGGCTTGGTATCCACACCAGAAGGGTCACCTACAAGTGTTAGAATAGATCCAACAGAGAATGACAAGAGCATGCTTTCCGGCGATAAAGGGTGAATTATCCTATGTACAAAGACTTAAATTCTCCATCTCACTTCAGTTGAAAATCGATTTAAACTTCTCTCTTTTTCTTTCATTTCAAAATCTCTCATGGTATATTTTTCTTTGATATCTTTAAATACATTACTATCAACCGTAGACACTTGTATAATCTTAAGTTTATTCATGCTTATTCTCATACTAATCGAATGCCTCTTGAGGCATACCATTGTGTAATACAATGTTCCCGATGGTTATTTGGACCTGTTCAACCATGAAGCCTTCGTGGTCTAGTGGTTATGACGCTCGCCTTGTCAGCGAGTGGTCGCAGGTTCGAATCCCGTCGGAGGCATTTTCAGAGATCCCAAGTTTGAAAACCAAAAAATAGGGAGATTTTTTTCGTGAAGTGATCGTCTCCTGTAGCGACGCGCTGTGACGCCTTACAATGCGCTGTGCAACATGAAAGTATTACACAAAATGAAGAAAACAATTTTCATCAATTTGGTTTACTTTTATTTAACAATTTTACATTTGTTTACACAGTTGGCCTAAAATATAAATTTATAAATATTATTATTTATTGAGCATTTTACTAGTAAAGTGTTCTTGGCAGAAGTCAACAAGGCTTTACTTGGTTCATTGGCATATTAGAGGCTATGGCTGATTTACTACATCTCATCAAAGAACATAGAATTCTAGCAAGGTAAACTGCAACTTGCAAGATTCA
>NW_022743560.1:0-603 GCF_011630105.1 Anneissia japonica | reverse complement strand
AATAATCGAAGAAAGGTAAATACAGTGTTCGAATAAAGGACATGATGGTACTGTATCGTGTAGCATAGCTCTCAACCAATGCTGTCCTGAAAATAAATACATTGTGCAATAGAATGCCTCCAACGGGACTCGAACCTGCGACCTCTTGCTGTCAAGGCGAGTGTCATAACTATTAGACCACCCACAGAGACTTTATCTACTAGAAGTAAATTTTAATGAATATGCCTAATCATATTGCGATTTGGGCACTTACGTTATTGTCTCATTATTACCACGATTACCTTGATTCCCCGAGAACAAAATGATTGCAAATCGGATATCACCTATTAGTGAAAAAGACACACTTTTTTAAATAAAATAATATATTAATAATTACATAATTTTAATTATTATAACTTATTCGTTTATGTATCTTATAACTGCTTAGCTCCATTACAATCCATAAAAATATTACAGCGTTTCTTATACTATTAACAATGATAACAGTCGTTATTACAATAAAAATGTCAATGAAAGTAATGATAATGAATTGATTAAACTATTGAACTATTACATTTCAACATTGATAATAATAATAATAATAGTAGTAGTAGTAGTAGTAGT
>NW_022743559.1:0-1040 GCF_011630105.1 Anneissia japonica | reverse complement strand
TAATTGTACTCCACAAATCTCAGCCGATACCTCGCACAACTCGAGTAACGTCTCGTATCTATTGTTGTGACGTCATGGCTCGCTGGCTTACACTTGCGATGTCTCACACTTGTGATCAAATAACACGCTGGCTCGCACTTTGGCAACACTCTTTGGCAGTCAACTCTACCCTAGAAAACCCGCCCTTGGAAACTTGCCCCATAAAAAAATGTACACTTCCTAGACCATGCAGTCTTCAAAATAAAAATTGTAACCTTTGGTAATCAACTACATTTTCCACATACATAGAAATTTTTGAAACTATTAAAAAAAACCTAAACCATAATTCACCACTATAGACACTTTTTGACAAAAATGAAAAATTACGACTTTGTTACCCAATGAGAAGTGTTCTAATATAGACAATGGGTCGTGTCTCATATTATTTGTTATATTTTTATTATTCATTATTTTCACTTGACTCACATAAATAATTTTGTTCGAAGAACATTTATATGCAGTTGTACTTCGCAGCACCACTTGAAATTTGCAATTTCTAGTATATTGATATATTTTGTACTAGATTGCTACTAAGAAACAGGACCTGAAGAAAAAGCTGCGGGTAATGTTCGTTGGTGAACCCGGCTTGGATTTGGGCGGTTTAACTAAGGAATGGTTCCTCCTACTCCTCAGAAAAGTGTTCAGAGAAGAATATGGTAAATATTTAATAAGCAATAATATTTATGGTAAATATTTAATAAGCCATATATTTTGAAATATCATTTGTTAATTTGTTGTAGTTTGATATGAAGTGCATTCAGATTTGTAGCTGTAGAAAACTAAGGGTGAATGGTAGACATATTAAGGATTGGTGGGTGTTAACATTGGTAAACTCTAAATAATAAGAGTGAATTTTAAGGATAGACGAGGGAGGCTAATATTGGTGGGTGGAGGGCTATGAAATTAGTTTTAGACTGGCTGGAAAATTTCAAGGCTTGTGGCCCCACCCACCATACCTACATCTCTGATATTCAAAATGTTTTTTTTTTTTTTTTTTTTTT
>NW_022743558.1:0-588 GCF_011630105.1 Anneissia japonica | reverse complement strand
TGAATAAATAATAATTTCTATGTTTTCATTTCATGCTAAATAGTTTGAATATAATTATTTAATTGTTTTTATTACAGACTGATTTGTTTTTTCAAGTTGACTTTACTATCAGTGATGGGACTAACCTACCTGTAAGTAGATAGTGTTTATATTTCAAAGAAAACATTAGCATGTCTTGTAGTATACATAAATACATTTTTTAAAACTTTATATATATTATGTCATCTTGTTAGGTTTGCCAAATGAAATATAGATAAATCAAATTACAATGAAGTTAGCAATTTGAGTGTTAAATGAGTAATAACAAAATGTTAGATTTGATTTCTTATATCTCCACCGGAGAAGTTCAAATACATCAAATCACTTGTTTGCATTGTCCCAACAAATTGTGACGAGTAAACAAATTCCACTTGACAACCCTTTTGACACATTTGAATGACTCAAATTGATGAACCCATAATTAGTTGACAATACCGTTCAATCTGCCGAAGCTTGTAAATGATTTGGCACAAGGGTCTGTTGAAAATCACTCAACTATTACTAATTGTGTCCCATTTAGAATAAATCCAGTGAAACATGCAAAGCAAC
>NW_022743557.1:0-570 GCF_011630105.1 Anneissia japonica | reverse complement strand
ATATACATGCGTGTCCATAATGTAGTGACTAAAGGTCGCTACCTGCATTCATCATCAACAAAGCACTCAGCTTGGCAACAATGCTCAAAAATGTCCAGTGACGGTGTTCTTACGCCAAGTCGGTAACTTATGGGGGACATTAGGATCATTTAAGATAAGTAGTGGCTCTAGGTTTATAATAAATGTATTAACATAAAAGATAGAGAATTAGTATCAACAATATTAGTAAAGTCAAAGTTTTGTGCACGTGGGTTTCACGTGGAAGCGGTTTGGCGTATGGAATGGTTTGCTTTCTTGTCAATGTGAAGGTAATTTCTTGTCATTGGCATTGAAATTAACCCCAAATTATTGCGTATTGTACATATAGTAGGGGCTCCAGGATTTGCTCAACCCAAGAGGAGCAGGGGTGCTAAGCAGTCCGATAGATGGGTGTCTAAAAAGGACGGTTGCAAGGTCATAATAATACCTTACCTTACCAAAAGCTCAAAAAATACTGCCTGCATTTTTTATTGCTAGTGTTACAAACGCGATAAAAAGAAGAAAATAAAAGAGAGCGTGCCAAATGTTTAA
>NW_022743556.1:0-1925 GCF_011630105.1 Anneissia japonica | reverse complement strand
TCCCCCTCCATTTCAAGACATCTCGATACGCCACTGACTTACATGGCGAGATGAATGAAAATACTCAATCGATGTGCCACCAAATCGTAACCAGCCTTCACCATGCCCTCACGATGTCACTGGGGACGCAACTGCCAAAAAACTATTGTTGGCAGCGAAGGGATGCTACCAATAAACAATCAACAAACTACCGGGTTTCTGGGTTGATTTTGAAGGTACTACATGGCTCAACTATTTTTTACTTAGGGGTTAATTAGTAAAAATCGCACACAAATCATACGACGTCATTGACGGGGATGGCAACTCGATTTTGAGATTAATTTTCCGAATATTGTTATAAATAACTTTAATTTAAATAACTTCTAATGACGAACTATTGTCTTCAGTTGTCTTTTTTGGTCATTCAACTGTCATTTTATCTATTTTTTCGGTGATATTACCATTCTCAATAATCTAAAAAACTCCCACATAATAACGTCACGTTAGATCGATCGGTGGGGACGCCGTGATGACGCCGGTAGGGTCAATTTTCGCCGGAAGGTATCAAGATGATAAACAGTTTTATTGAATTAAATTCTTGCTTATGTTAACCACATGCTTACCTAAGATTATACTGACACTGGTTTCAAATGAAATAACATAAAACTATGTCACAAATTAATACGTATGCAAAAATGCACAGGGACACTACGCTGTTTTTGTATTTTTCTTGAAATCTGTATGTCTGATCACTATCATCATACACAGTATAATAGATTCAAGTAAGATGTTTCACATGATATAAAAATGTATATGCAAACATGCCTTTGGAACATTTTTTTTTCCGAGTCTTATTTACCTTAACGTCAACTCCGTCTTAGAAAGCACCAGGATTAATCACATAACAGTATCCTTTTATAAACATCTAATTCCAAATATAATCTGTAAATCCTGTACAATAAATAAAAATACATACATAATAAACTGGTTAACAATTTAACACATTTTGCATAAATGAGGTCCCATGAAAAATTTTAAGGATTATTTAAGAAAGAATAATGCCGGGCACTCACTGCGTCGTACAACAAATAGAACTCCGCTCCCTGTGAAACTTTGTAATAACTTAAATTAGAAAGTATTAAAACGCATTTTAGCGTCGGTCGCTTAAACTTCAACAACAGCCACCCAATTAGCAACGCAATCACGACACACAACGCCACGTTGTCGCAAATTAAACGGGAGCTAGCTAATCTCTAAACATTTATTTTATTTAATATTGTTTTAAAGATCAATTGACCACAAACGGCATTGCTCTAAGTCATCATAGTATAATCCCTATGACGTCATAAAGATGTTGAAAATAGATAAACGAATACAGGTGAATAATTCAATTTTATCTGTTTTGTTCATATGAATTGATGATTCTGATGTGACATTGAAGTCACCTGCTAAATCTCTATTGTTTCTATTCTACTCGATATAGGCCAGTCTTTCGTGGGTAGGCCTACTGTATCGCCATCGACTTAGTATTCTGTAAAGATTAACAGGAGACAGTAAATGACGTATTCATTTTAGATTCTATGGCAACGTAATCGTAATGTGAATGTTCGCTGACCAATTAGGAACTGTATTTTGAAGAATCACCGACATGGTAGATTGTAAACTTATAAAAATTGAATTTGGTCTTATTCAGACAAACGGGAGAAGCAGAAACTGGTGCATCGGCGGCTTCACACCATCTTATGAACGAGCACACCTGGAATACATACGTAAGTACCGTATTTCCTGTTTAATGTCAAATTTATGTAGGCCTATTTATTCCTTTCATCTTTTCCGGTGTGTAGCAACGGAAAAAAAAGTTATTTTTGTGTAAGCCCATAAAAATCATTATGAAAAAAAATTGAATAATAATGCCTGGGAAGTCTTAATTATCATGATTCATGATT
>NW_022743555.1:0-824 GCF_011630105.1 Anneissia japonica | reverse complement strand
AAAATAAGTTTGGTTGTTCACAAGAACGTGTTTGAAATAATAATAATAACATATTCTGTAGTTAAGCCATTTAATTTCACAAATGAATGTAATATATGTTGCACTGACAGCATTTTATGGATTATAATTAGATTGTGAGCCTCCAGACCTTCAATGTCCACCTAGCCAAAACGTAACAGGTAACGATAACTGCTGGGCAAATGTCACATGGACAGCACCCTATGTTACAGACAACTCTGGAGACTCTTTCACACCAGTATGTGATTATATTGGAAGCACATTTTATGATGTCAGCACTGTTGTAACATGTAATGCCACTGACAATTATAATAACACTGGCAATTGTAACTTTACCATTGCTATTTACGGTAAGTTATAATCTGATTGGCGTATAATTATTATTAAATATATAAAATATATTTCAAAATGTGGAACAAAATTGCGAAAAGTCATACAAAGATTGAGGTCAGAGAACATAGTAAAGTGAAGTCAGCGATATCCAATAAAGTAACATAATTTAAAGAATAGTCCAGAAAATGCCCTCCTTCCACACAAACACACATGTTTTGATATTTTTTATCATTGGAATATCTGTATGATTGCATTTTATTTATTGTACAGATGAGACAGCCCCTAATGTGACTTGCCCAGTTGACATTGAGGTGTGCACGGACATAGGAACAGATTCAGTCGATGCCACCTGGGAACCAGCCAATGCAACCGACAACTGCTGTAGTGATGTCAACATAACTACTAACAACACTAGCGGAAATTCTCTGACAATTGGTGTATACACAGTAGGATATGCAGCAACAGATTGTAAT
>NW_022743554.1:303-665 GCF_011630105.1 Anneissia japonica | reverse complement strand
CTTTCGAGGCACCGTGTTCATCATCGTCGTAGCGGGCACCCGGCCTTCCGGGAAGAGGAGCGGGATGGCGGTAACGATAAACCCGTGATCGAGGGTCGTCGTCCTGTCCACCACTTTGATTTTGACACCGAACGTTTCCGATCGTGAGAAGACGACCCTGTCGACTATCCCGTTGAGACCGATCCTGTACACGAAATCGGCGTCGGCGAACTTCGTCTCGGACACCCAATCTCGAGGCGTCGGGTGCGAAGGGATCGACGTGGAGTTGAAGGAGCCGGACGGAACGTGAACGGTCGTGACGACGTTGCCGTGGAAGGCGACGACCGCGTCGCTTTCGGGAAAAGAATGCAAAGTTAGACGCT
>NW_022743554.1:0-209 GCF_011630105.1 Anneissia japonica | reverse complement strand
GATCAGAAGGTGATCTCCGTGTCCGTCGACGTACCACAGACAAAGGTCGGAGTGGTGCCGGCAGGCGGCGTGCGCGACGTAGGAATCGACGCCGACCTCCTCGAAGTTCGCGTCCACCTTCCAGACGCCGCCGCCTTGTCTCTTGTTCGACAGATCGTACGTTTCCAGTTCCTTAGGGCCTCCGCCGCTCAGCAGTAGGACGTGTTCGT
>NW_022743553.1:0-632 GCF_011630105.1 Anneissia japonica | reverse complement strand
AATTTTCAATTAGCTGACTATGAGGGCTGAACGTCTACATGACATCATATTTAGGCGCATATATAATATAAAAACAAATAATAGAAAATAATTTTAATTTATATACTTATTTAATTTAATAGACCAATGGGATAAACCCATTTTGTTAATAATAATGTACAATTTAAATGCAACAGAAGAAGAAAATCTGATCCGAATGAAAAGGAAACCTTGCCTCCACCAGGACTGTGGTCGAGATACATATTTATATATTACAACATTATTATTATTCTGTCTTTTAACTAGTATTTTAACAGCAAAGTATTTTAATTCATATATAGCATAGTCTGTATACTTATATACATAATGTATATAAGGTATTTGACTAGTAGAATCTTGCCACTGTTCTGATTATTTAATAACAATCTGAGAAGATGTATTATTAAGATGTCATACAATATTGATCTTAAATGACCTAATTATGACCATAATTATCAGACCATGTCACCACTTTTATTTAAACTTTTGTGGGGGTAACCCACAATTTTTTCGTCATTTTTAATTCAAATAAACACATACTGTACCAGAGTATACAATAAGAAATCCTGTCAAAAAATTATGAGATTTTGAATATTATAAATACAAAATATTAT
>NW_022743552.1:1524-2698 GCF_011630105.1 Anneissia japonica | reverse complement strand
GTTCCAAACCAAATCAATGATCAAAGGCGCTGATCGTTATTACCTCTGATCAATGGATAACATACTGTACAACGGCAAACCAGCACAAATTGCAACCTTCTATGCTCACTGGGAGTACCTAGTTGTAATAATATTGTTACCAACATAATTTCACTTTTCACTATACTGACTATATACATGGTAAAATGCTCTACATAGAATAAATGTGGTTCTCAGGCATAATGAGTGGATTTTATTACAAAAAAAAATTAGGTGAAACAGGATTAAAACACATTACCAATTAAAGGCAACATGTTTACAACTGGCGACATTATTAATAGTTTCCATTTGCTTAATAATATTATTATTTATTTTTTTCTTTTTTTGAAGGAGCTTGAGTTATAACCAAATAACTGAACTAAACCAAGGTGTATTCAGTGGTTTGACTAGTCTTCAAAGATTGTAAGTGACAATTTACAAGTTATGAATAATTCTATTATCATATCAATTATTTTTAATTAATGCATGATTGCTTATGATTGTGATAATTTGTAATAATATTATTTTCTCTAACTTTAAATCATACAAGAAGGGGTGATGTTTTTAAAACGAAATCACAATTCAAATGCAAAAAGAAAAATAATATATATATGAGAATCTACAATTTTTTAATAATTGTTTTGTATACAGCATCTACAGTACTCTAATAATTCGGTAATTATTTACATAATAAATCCTGTAGCATGCATGACATTAGCCTACCGTTTCATTAAAAATAATGGTGTTTTTTTTATTAAATCAATTCAACAATAAAAATAACGATATCGGTATTAAAAGGTGTTTGAAATAACGATAGCAATAATGATGACACTAATATAGCAACAACGGCAACGATAGCAATAATGGACTTGGACATAACACTATTATTATTATTTTTTTTTTTTTTTTTTTCATATATAAAACTCAAGGTACATTGACTGATGAACACCTGAGAATTAAGAAAATTTACATAAGAACAAGACCAGTCATTTAGCATTTTTTTTTGGTGATTGTTATCCCCCCTATTCAAAATGCCACCCACCTTATTTTTCAATGGCAATATTCTCCACAACCAACGACATACACTTTTTGAAACAGTGGCTTAATATAGTTTTTGATGTAGGGATAAACAGAAAACACATGGATGGAACTTCAA
>NW_022743552.1:0-1445 GCF_011630105.1 Anneissia japonica | reverse complement strand
TTTATTACATTTAAGAGGCATGTGCACAAGTCGTTTGCAGTAATTAGTTCATTCCCTGTTTCATGTATTCAGGGGCGCAGGGAGGTTCCCATCGGGCAGTGGGGTGCAAAAATTGTAATTGCGGAACTACAAAGAATTAGTGGCGCAACAAAGGGATTGAAGGCCCGAGCCATACGCTGGGGGCCAGGGGCTGCGAAGGGCCCTAGTTGGGGTTGTGGGGGTGAATCCCCTAGCCGCTCCAGTGTTTATAGCATTTTGTGATATCTTTTTTGGCACTATTGGGTTCTTAATTTTGTATCTTAATTTGATAATATAAGCGTAATATATTGTAATTAAGATAACACTTTATTCGTCTGTAACTGAATTTCCTGTTACACATTGTTTCATTTTCATTATATTATAAACAAATTAATAAATCAAGTTTAATACGTTCAATCAAAAAAAAAACAAAAAATGTTGGTACTCTTTTCTAAATATTAATACTGTTGCATGTGTTATTGGTATTGAAAAAAAAAACACAGTATTGTGAAAGTAATTAAAAAAATAATGTCAGCGTCATTTGAGGTATTTTTAAAATCGTAACATTTCAAACCCATTATTTACATTGGCCTGTTGTTTCGACTATACGTTTCCACACTACATGGAAAAAACTTTCTACCTGGCGCCTGAATCAACGAAATGCCTTCATAGTACCGAAATGCCTTCGTAGCGCCCTGGATGCGAAAAATACCGGGTTCGAGTTGCGGTTGGAAGTATCTCATTCAAGATCCAGGAAGGTGAAAATAGTAGTCTAGTCACATGCGATATTAGCACCATAAAAATCAGATTCTACCTTACATTTGAACAACGACAATTCCTTCCTAGTGATTCCGTTGCTGTGGCAGTCGCCCTGTATGCTAAAGGTCCCGAGTTCGAGTCCAAGTATTTTTTTTTTCTTTCATTGTCAGATTCCTCTTTTGTTAAGTTTCAATTTATATTGCATTTTCCTACTTCCTGTTTTATTCCTGTTATTCCATGCCTTAATTTAAAATCACTTAATATGCAAGTATCTCATTCAAGTTCAAACAGGCTGAAAATAATGCACAGAAGGGGCGTCTAGGCACGTGCGATATTTGCGCTATATCAACATCGTGACGTCAGACACGATAAAAAAAAAAAACAAGAAAGCAGGTAAAATTCTACCTGGCACTTGAATGTGTTCGTGACCAAGTGGTTATGAAGTTTGACGTGTATGCAAAAAGTCCCAGATTCGAGTCCATGCCTTGGTTGAATATGAACAAGAAGACTTCAAAAGCATAATATGTTGTAAATTTCAGGTTATTCCAAACGTTTCGTCGGTTAGGGCTTCATCAATGGACTAACATTGTATGATACGGTCGAATGCATTGACTACTACTATTTGTCTTCACATCTATATGTAAATCTCAGTATATGAATGTGTGAGC
>NW_022743551.1:0-847 GCF_011630105.1 Anneissia japonica | reverse complement strand
CTGGAGCGTGCATAGCCAATCAGCGCAAAGCATAAATCCATCTGTGCAACAAGCACATGGTTAAAGGAATGATCGTCGCCCATGCGGAGTACTTCTTGATTTTGCATCGGCTGTGGGCGCGGAGGCTATGGGTAAATAATAGCGCAATGGAGAGAGGTTCGTCTATACAGTAATAATATATAATAGTTTAGAATTCGTTGTTGTTTGCTACGAAGTCCTGCACATTGTAAATATTCTGTGTAAACTTAGACCAGTCATAGACCATACCAATAGGCTGTGATGATCGTTAAGCGCACACGCATGGTTAAAAAATCTATCTAGAGGGCGCTATTTTTCATACTTCTCAATTACGAATTTTCTCAATTACGAACGCCTTTTAGACCAAAGGGTAGGTAATTGAGAAGGTCGACTGCAGTGAATGTGAATTTTGAGTGCTTTTGTTCATTTATTCTATTGCATAACAAGAAACTTCAAGTGCATTAAAGCAATTGAACATCAATTGTGTTTTACGAGTCTTTAATTTATCAATTAAAGCATCGTTTATAAAAACACTAACGGCGATAATAAGACGTGGTAAAGTCATTCCCAATAAGATAAACTATTAAAGGAGCACCAGTCACTGGTCTCTTTCCAGCGACATGCCGATCTAAATTTAGACCGTCTTACAGAGACGACATTAGACCGCTGTCATCGTTAATAGCAACAGTCGGTTAACATCAAAGGAGCGCATAGCTGTGGTTGACAAACTTTACAGGACACGCGTCTGGGAATGAATTGGTTTTCGCTTATGAATTTTGTAAACAATTAATAGGGTTTAGATAAGAAATGACAGAAAATATATGCAATT
>NW_022743550.1:7928-9390 GCF_011630105.1 Anneissia japonica | reverse complement strand
AACATTTGGTTGCTCAACTCAAAAAGGGAACTGGTGCTGGGAACAGTCACAAATGTGGGGGTGGGTGGCAGTGCTCCCACCAGTAGAAAAAGTGGGTGGACCAATGGCCATCCTGGCCCTCCGCTTCTGCAGCCGTTGGACTGTAGAGAAAAATTCCCCGACTTTACTGCTATGGGTTCAACAACGGATGGGATCCTCAACCCTGGACCCCCACTGATACCAGCTAGGCTTTCAACTATTTTCAGTACCTGCAGGGGCGAATCCAGAAATGTCCAAAAAAAGGGGCCCCCCGGAAGTGGGGGCCGAAAGTTGGGCCGATTGAGACAACACTGTCGTAGGGGGTCTGGGGCATGCCCCCGCGAAATTTTTGTGTTCTAGACGCCCGAACATAACATTTGAGGCATTCTGGGCTATCATTTTTTTCTTTTTCTCTTTTTTTCTTCTTTTTTTTACCTCCAAAAAAAGGGCCCCCCAAATCCGCCCCTGAACTGTACCGATTACGACACGTTCATGTCTACGGATGGGGTAGGACAATTTCCTGCCATTATCAGTGTCTCATGGCGGGAAATTGCCTTTGTGTTAAAATATACAGTTTTACAGCATACAGCATATTATTTTAATGTTCGATAATTATAGCAATAAATGGACCTTCCCAGAGTGCCAAACCCTACATCAGACCAATTAGAAGTCGTGAATAGAAATGTTCTGTCCAAAGACGCACGTGCGTGTGCATTTACGCAGGATACCTTAAAGCTACGTTCACATCAAGCCCGGATTCCGGTCCGGAGTCCGGAGAAAAAATCGTGAGAAATGGCTTTAGTGGTAAAGAATAGAAGCGTTCACATCTACACAGTCCGATTTTTTCCCCGGACTCCGGATTCGGAGCAATGGATCAGAAAGCCATTGGAAACGTGAATCCGAACGGATTTTTATTTCTGACCAATCAGCGACAAGTGTGAATGACCCCCAACGCTAGCTCTGAACTGAAACAGCTCGAAAAAAGTCAGCGCGAGAAAAGATACTGTGTGCCGTGCTGGGATTTGTTTTTGCTTTTTAATTTTATGCTGTATTTTAGGCGTAACTTGCATCACACATCAAACAACATATTCACTAAAAAAGATAAGTATATTTCTAGTTTTCTTATTAAAAATAAAGTTAAATGAACTTCTCTCAGCTCTCTACTCTAGCCTAGGCCATGTAGGTCTAGTCTAGAGTCTGAGAGAGCGTTTATCCGGCCCAGCAGGGGCCCTACTAGACTAGCTTAGCTAGTAAAAAAACACGACAGCAGCAGTTGCTAGCCAAGTTGCGCATTTCCTGCAGACAGACGACAGACCCCACGGCACTAGCCTAGGCTTCATTCCTAGTGATAATAGAGGGGTGAGGTGAGGGCCTATCGTCTGTCTGTGGGGCCGGAACACGCACGCACGGCCTTTTTTTAATCAATACATATTTATTCAACATA
>NW_022743550.1:6467-7657 GCF_011630105.1 Anneissia japonica | reverse complement strand
TGACTTTTTATATGTGTCCCTACCATTGATTTACTTGTGAACATCGGTAAGTTAGGGGCAGTTTGCAAAAAAAAAAAAAAAAAAAAAAAATTTTGCAAAAAAAAAAAAAAAAAAACAAAACCAAAACACTCCCTCATCAGTCTTTTCTTTGATACTTTGATTTGATAGGGTGATAAACAAATAATTTTTTTATGGGGTCTAACCTGGCAGATAAACACTACAACAAGGATACCAGCCGGGAAAAAATGATGGGTGGGAGGGAAATATATAATGCTTATATCAGGCGTAGCCTGAGATTTAACTTGGCCTGGTCATTACTAGGCTCTATGAAAGGAACATGTTTTGGCAGAGTCTACTCTCAATGTATCATCATAAAAATTATAAATAGTGTAGCCTAATACTGAATAACAAATTGTAGTTATTTAAACAGTGGATGAACAATGCAAATTATAAATTACATACCCAAATTATTTATACAAGTAACAATAATTGATAAAATTAATAATTTTATTTTACTTATCATTGTTTAGCCAGTTCATAGTTTGCTGAACAAATTATACGGACAAGTAATATAATTCACACATGAGCAGTAAATTATTTTAGCAATTAAAAAAAAATTCAGACTCCAACTCATTGAAAAACTGAAAGAGAAACTAATAATTAATTATAAAAACTTTATAGGCATACAAATTTTATGACTATGTGATGCAGTATTTGAAAAATATTTTATTGTATTACAATTTACTATAAGCAGAATTTGTTTTATTTTGTTTCAGAAGTACTGGAAACTTATCGATAGATGATGAAACAATGCGAACACCTACTGCATAACATTGAAGTTGTAGTAGTTGCTGATAAAGTAGAGGGAACCCCACAAAAGACAAGAAATTCCCCCAAGTTTACCACTAAAAAGGAAAATGGTGAAAACCAAATATGTGAATTCTAAAATAGTGAAGTATGTGACAGCAAAGAAGGAAAAAGATCCATTGGCCAGCTTTTTGAGTCTAGAAAACAAACTGTGCACAGACTTCCAAGTCCAAGTCAAAAATTAGTAATATTTCATTTCTTAGGTACGAGCGCCAAGGATATGCCAATAAGTGAACTTAATTGCTATCCTACATGGCATAACCATTAAACGACCGGACTGAATGAAGCAGTACACCGGGGTAACCCCTACTCTTCTCTGAGGA
>NW_022743550.1:5417-6442 GCF_011630105.1 Anneissia japonica | reverse complement strand
ATGTCGGGCCTACGCTTTAAAGTCCTTAACCGAGAAGACTTGTTCCACCACCGGAACCATTGGCTTGAATAATAATATATGGATTATAATATTTTAATTACATTATTTATATATGGTTAGTTAAACCTGAACATTATTAATTAGTGGTCAATATTAATATTAAAATAATATTTCCAAATTTGAATTCCACATAGTTTGCTAACGTCGGTAAGTTTCAAATAATATCTGGTTTAACCACGAGAACAATTTGTATATAAACTGTCTCTTATACACATCTAGATGTGTATAATTGTTGTTTGTATGCTTACTCTGATTTGATTTAGTTATTTTAATTAAAAATGTACTGTTCCTCACAAATAGTTGCACTTTTAATTTGAATTGCTTATTTATAATGATCACAAAAGTTAAGAACTGTCAATAAGAAAGGTTGCAAAAATAAATTAGTGGTATGCTATAAATGCTGTTATAACAAATTTTCTGGTAAGCTAATAGTTCATGATAGAGTCAACATAAAGTAGTTTAGATAGGACTAAAGTGCAAGTGCTGCTGTAGGATGTATTTTTGGGGAGGGGCTGAGTGAGATAAGGATAACTGTGGCATGCATTGCCATCTGAGGGCCTTCTGACCAAGCCGTGTGGATGGTTTGGGAGGGGGTATCCTAATGAGATTTTTTTTTTTTCAAATAGGACCTCTGGATATCCAGAAATGGTGCTCTCTCAGACTGGAAAAATACTCTTAAGTATTTGATAAAGTACAATTAAGATCTATAAACTCAGCTCAATAAACACTCATTTCATTTCATTAGGCCTACTTTTTTTTTTGGTCCGACTGCCCAACAAACTCTGGTCGTCGGAGGGCTTGACATGTCCCATGGGGGTCTACAGCACCCTCCCCCCGCCCTCCGACACCTCGGCTGCCGCCGCCTGGTGTTATATTTAAATTTAACATGATACTAAGGAAAAGGTAAGAAGCTAGGATTTATACACTATAGGCCTACACTAGGCCTAAATACATAGTAGTTTGGC
>NW_022743550.1:0-4310 GCF_011630105.1 Anneissia japonica | reverse complement strand
GTAGTTCTGGGTTTTGAAACCATACGTTTCTTTGTCTTCTTGTTGGTTGCTTGTTTTGTTAAGAAATGGAAAGCTTTCCATCTCATGCGTTTTAAAACGCTCTCGGTTTTTTCAATTAAGGTTTTCTTGTATTCCCTCGCAGATGGAATAGGGATGTTCTTCATAGAGTATCCGAAGTTTACACGTTCCATGTTCAATGCCGGTCTTGACGATAGTGCTCAACGTTGGGAGCAAGAATAAAAATGAATATAAAGTTGTCAGTTCAGGCAACGTATAGTGCTCGATGCTTATGCAGAGCGGTAAGATGTGTATAAGAGACAGGCCTTAACTACTCGGCCATTTGGCTCGCTCAGTTAATGAAATTATGCCTGTCTCTTATACACATCTCCTCCATGGATAAAAGTCCCTCCTGGGGTCCTCTTATTTTGATTACTTGATCTGCTACTATTTTCAACAAGAATTCAGAAGTGCCTATGAGGCTAACTACCAATTTCTAGATCTAATTCTTGATTCATTAATTTGTTGTCTGCTGGCTGTTGTCTCAACAGTATTATTATCGTTTAAGCCCTGTAAGACTATCACATTTTATTTGACAAAAACATGTGACATGCCTAAATATGATATACTGTATAGGCACATCATGACTACATATGGAATTTATATAAGTTGAAGAGGAACTTGAAAGCAGAATTGTTCATTTTCTTTGGAGTCAACAAGTTCCCACTGTGCTACGAGCTTAATCTAAAAGAAAGAAAAAATATTCTAAAGTAAGAAGCAAATATATATTGGAAGAAATTCCAAAAATCAAATTAAATTAAAAAGAATAAACTTTTTTTTTTGTATTGGAACATTTGAACAGAAACAACTAAACCAAATATTCATTAACAATATTTCCAATCTCATCCTATAGGATAAGTGTAATATAAAATGCATAATTTCATTAACTGAGCGAGCCAAATGGCCGAGTAGTTAAGGCAGGGGCACCGTGATCATAGCCAACAATATCGGCATAGGTCCGCGGCCGGCTCGCTCCTATGGTTCTGGTGGTGGAACAAGTCTTCTCGGATAAAAACTATAAACCGTAGGCCCAATGTACACAGATGCTCATGTGCACTTTAAAGAACCCAGTACATCCTTCAAGATGAGTAGGGGGTTACCCCGGTGTACTGGTTCACCCGGCCCCTGTCGTGGACTGTTTTATGTGAACTGGGCCCTCTGGGAGAACAGTAATTTGTTCCTGAAGAGGAAACCCAGTATAAAGAACAAATAAATAAAAAAATAATAATTTCATTAATCTTGTAAACATTTAATAGTATTAATTATATCTCTGTAACTCTGTATAAAAATACAGCTAAAATTTGTATTAAGAGCTACTGTAATTGACTGAAATGTAGATTTGCTCTCAAGAATACATCCAACACAGTTGGTACAGTTGGCATGCCCATTCCATCAACTGTTTACTCCTCCCCTCCACTACTGTTACCCTATTTGAAGAATCTATAATGATCTCTCATGACTTAGGAGATACTATACAGGCAAAGAGACAAACTTTTAACTTACTGCAGGGTAGATTGTTTTCACTGGAAGTGATGAGTTGAAGGTGTAACTAGTACCACCAGTTAGTGGACATTTTAGGCCACAGTCAGTGCATGCATCAGGATTGTCCAGAGGAAATGGAACCTTCACACCTGCTATGTATCCATACACTTTAGATTGAACATCTGTTGCATTGCTTACTGTGAGAAAATAGGTAATAATTAGTAAATGCATTATACAGTGCTTTAAAACAATCCTAGTTTCTTGAATGAAGGAGCAAGTTTGTAATATCATCAGGTCATTATTTCTCCTGCAATTATTTATACTGTACTCACTAATTCTACTCTCGGTTCTTCATAGATAAAACCTACTGGTCCATCCATGTTTCAAGTTTACCAGTGTTTGGTGACAATTATAATATTTTCGTTTTGTATAATGCTTTATGCCAACAAGCATTTAATTTAGACCAGTCAATGGATCAAACACATGGAACACATACTAAGAGAATTCCATAATGTAGCAGCTGGTATTTGTGTTGCAGGTACCCACTTGTAATGTCTTGCCAGGGACACAAGCAAAAAGCGCAGCAAGGGATTCAACTCTGACCTCAAAGTTTTGAAGCTAAATCACAAATACTGCACTAGTTAGATACAGTACTACAAATTGTCAAAAATAGATTCACATGCAGTTTTGTAAACTACAAAATCATTAGTGGACAACTCCCTGGTGGAACCCATAATGGAATACAGTGATTCTTTTTTCTTCAAAAAAATCCACTGTGTTGAATACAAAATTAATGAATGTGTTTACAGTTTGGATTCACTCAAAGTCCAATCAACACCTACCTTCTTTGAATGTAACTTTTATTGCAACTGATATTCCTCGTTTAATCTGGCATGGATCCGACGAACATGGCTCGACATCTACTTCTGTTACAGCACTGTCTTTGGAATCTTTATGAAAAACAAAGTGCAAAGGCAATATAAAACTGAAATGGAGCACATTTTACAAGTTAAACATTGGTCAGATAAACGTTTTAAAGGAGAGAGATATAAAAATTACAAACTACTGTACATGACAAGTAAAATGTAAATTTATAAACAATTTTAAATAAACTATGCAATAGAATATATATACAAAGGGGGCAACTTTGTGGAGGCAACTTGGTTAGGGGCGACTTAGTGGCGTATCTAGAGGTCTTGAAATGGGGGAAGCTGATGGGGCGCGAAGGTGAGGTGGGGGGGCTCGACGATCAGTGGAGGGGCGCTACAGTAATTCTCAAAATATGGTGATTTTAGGTGATTTGGGGGGTGCGCCCCTGCACCCTCCCCTAGATATGCCACTGGACTTAGTTGGGGGGGGGGCGACTTTGTAAGGGGCAACTTTGTAAGGGGCGACTTGATCCCATACAAATTACACAACGATCAAATATTTTTCTAGAGACTTCTACCACTAACATGTATTCCCCATGCAAGTCTTATATTTATAGTGTGGAATCTACAAAGTTCTTTTTTGTGCACAATTTGTTTTAATATGCATACAGCAAGTGAACAGCTTAAAATGTCGCTTCCAAAAGGACAAGATAATAAAGAAGTATTCAATGACACATTAAGAACGACATTATTAAATTTTTTTTTTTCTAATTTAGTGGCCATCTTTTCTACTGGCATAGTTACCAACCGTCTCGCATCGTGCGGGATGTCTTGCATTTTAATGTAATTTTGGGATGAAACACGCATTTTGCAGAAACACATGCGTGATCATAAAATTGTCACACATTTAGCACAAGTCTATGCATGAGAACTAATTATTACAAAAATATATTATTATTATTATTATATTATTATTAGAATCTAGGAGGCACGTTTGTCACAATCAACCGTTGATGACCTGACTGAAACCTGCCGGGCTCCATCCCTGACCCACGGAGGCCCGGTGGCCCCATCCCCAACCAACTGGTGTAAAGTCACACATTTCAAATCTCTCAAGTTTGGTAACTATGTCTCCTGGCAACCAAAATAATTATGCCAATTCGTTCTGCAGCCAAACCAAAGAGGTGTGTGTGCTGGGTGGCCGATATAGTGGGAAAGGAAAGCCTATTCTGCCGACATAACAATGCCTAGCTAGGCCTTGTGTATTTGGTCAGCAATAACTATGCCTAGCTTGAGCAAAGACATGCTCATTTTGCTTAGCTACACTGCTTGAACCATAGCCAAGCAAGGCCTAAATGAATGATGAGGCCTCGCTCCCCCTCCCCCAGTGAGGGTTAGGCCTACGGCGATTACGGTGAAGCCCAGTTTTATAGGTAGCCTACCTGGACAATTCTTGAACGTCACTGATTTTGAATGTACACACGACACTACTAAAAGTGCAACCAACGCAACTTTATGAAGAATATGCATCTTGTTCTTTTTTTTTTTTAAGTGGAATATGTTGAAGGCCTAAGGAATAAGGTAAGTACAAAAATGATAAGCAAGCTACTTTTCGATCTATTTAATGTACTTCCTCCAACAGCGAATCGTTAAAGTGAACCTGCTTCCCACACAGACGCAAACAACTTCACGTGATTTGAGAGAGTGACCGAGAATCCGAGATGTGTCATGCTCTTTAAAAAACACAAAGGCAAAGGACGCCCCCACTGAGTGGCATGATATCGTAAGATATTAGTGAAATCGGGTCATGTGGTTAATTTCAGCATGTAGGTATTAAAATAGAGTGTCCTCCATAATAATTGTGAAACAGACCATATAGATAGGCCCAGGGATGTAGCCAGG
>NW_022743549.1:0-1351 GCF_011630105.1 Anneissia japonica | reverse complement strand
ATATGTACCTTTGATGATTTAAATTATATATATATATATATATACATATATATATATATATTATATATATAGTGAGAGCAACTTAGCTCAGTCGGCTAATCTGGTGGTAGCCACTGTGTGTGCGTTGAACTGTGGAGATCTCTAAGAACCCGGTTCTATTCCCATCGCTGCATCTCCTTGTGTTTCAGTTGGAGGGCTGAAATACAAGTTACAATAGCGCCGTCTTTCGGATGAAATGTTTAAGCCGTTGGTCCTGTGTGCATTTTTGGCCCATGTGCAAGTTAAAGAACGCAGTACACTCTTCTGTCCATAAGGACCCCACTGGAAATAAGTCTTCTTCTAGACTTTCGTGGGCTATCCTTGGTGTTTACACCGAATAAATCCATAATAATGCAGTGCTCAAATATGGAGGAACATGATATAATAAATCATATCAACATAATTCATCAACAAAATTTCCTTGTATGAAAAAGATATAGATATATTAACTAGAAAGATAATATATTAATTCAAAAGCACATGTTTTTTGAATGTCTAAAAATAGGATATTATGGGAAAATATAGACAATCTATTTAAGAAACTTGATAACAGTCAATCTTCTTTTAAAGAATTATTAATAGGCAGGTGATAGCAGAATTAAAAATGAGATATATTGCATTGCAGTATTTGCTATATACAAAATTAAAATTCTAACAGAGCTAGGTAAGCCAGTTTGTAAAAATGCATGGATTATATTTAAGAATTTTGTAAAAGAAAATAATTATGAATGGAACGTTATACTTGAATGAGTTTTATTTTGTTATCTATAGTATTATTATCATTGTACTAATTTTGAATTATTTGGATTAAATTGAAAAATATTTGTAAGTATATAAAATTAATTAAGAGTTATATTTTAATATCAAAAATATTTTAAAAAAATATGAAAAGAAACAATGGAATAACGTTTGTAACCATACAAGAAAAAAAAAGGCCTACTTAATTGTAAAATAGGCCTATTTAGCGGCATTCACATCGGAACCAAACCGTAATTTGGAAGCGTTTCCGATGTGCTGAAGGAATTCGTCCATAATTTTATACATCCGTTTTGATTTCGATAGGCTTTCTGGTCCGAAGGATCGGATTAGGCGTGAATGCACTTTTAGGCTGGCGTATGCCGGAATATTAGCACGATCATCGGGCTCAGTATAGACAAGTATAGGCATTGTGTCCATTTTTCCTTTGTACACTCTCAAACGTGAGAGAAACAAATAACAAATATTGTCACAGTAGGCCTACAGTATATTCTTAAGTTTTGTGCACACTATCAAATTTTATAAATTTTTGTGATGTGTATGATGTATGGGCCTA
>NW_022743548.1:0-1645 GCF_011630105.1 Anneissia japonica | reverse complement strand
TTTCTTATTATAACATATAATATTTGGCGCTAATGCACTTTTTTAATTTTTTTAAATTAGTGTTTTCTCACAGTCACGACTCACAACATATCATTATAAAACACAATTCAACTGCTCACGTACAAATCACAAAAGTACCTTTTTCAACAAAAATATACCTTTATAAAAAATATTTTATAATATATATATTTTTTAAACATTATATAATTTTTATATAATATGTACTTGTTTCATACATTATAGAATATTATATGTTATGTAAAAAATCATATATAAGATATTAAATATTATATAATATGAATAATGTATTAAATAAATGTAACGTAAAAAAACATGTCTATTTTTGCTAAATAATAGGTGAACACTTGGCGCCTCATAGCGCACATCATCATGCACGCACAAAAAGCTGAGAGCAGCTCGAGTATGGAACGCCGTTACTGCCTTTGGTGGCTCTTTTCCGTTCGGCGCATTTGCTATTCGGCCCTTTTAACATTACGTTCGGTGCTTTTACATTACGTTCGGTGCTTTTTACATTACGTTCGGTGCTTTTTACATTACGTTCGGTGCTTTTTACATTACGTTTGGTGCTTTTAACATTACGTTCGGTGCTTTTACATTACGTTCGGTGCTTTGAACATTACGTTCGGTGCTTTTGCCGCATTTCAGCTCTTTTATCATTTGGCGATTTTACCTTTCTCCCTTTCATCATTACGTACGGTTCTTTTATCATTCGGTGCTTTCATGACCTTTGACATCGGGTCAAGTAGAAAAAAAATCAACGGCTGTGGGAATGAGCCTAGTGGAAAATCGCGCTTAACAAAGCATATTCGACATGTGATTATCTTAGTGATAAAATAATAATAACTAACGAAAACAAAAATGTCTCGATCAATCAAAACAGTATTAGAAGACCTGGATCTACATTTTCTTGTCCCTAAGTTTGAAAGGGAAAGGGAAAGGGAAAGTTTTTTCCACATGATTTTGGTGGTGTATTAGGGCAAATAGAAATATAAGATTATCACTATAGACCTAGTATTGAAAACAAAAATAACTAGGGGGGACTCTTCTTTATTCCGGATATGAAGAAGCAGGCTTATTTAAATAAAAGAAACGTAATTAATTAATTAATTAATTAATTACCGATAACCAAACGATTCCAAACAAGTCCGATCCCATTTTTGGCTTACATAATAAATAAAAGTTGAACTCAAAATTTTCCCCCTCCAGTTGATTGATTTATTTTCCCCTCCCTTTACTGTCCGGTCGTTTTACAAATGCTCCTTCCGTGGTTATCTCGTATTTTGATATTGGTATTTATTTTTTGTCTTTTTATTTTGTCTACCTTTTTAATATTATATAATATATATTTTATACTTACTTCTTAATTCATACGCAATTCATTTGTTGCTGCTATGTATGTTTTTGATGTTGAATTTTTAATAAATATACCTCAAATAAATAATAAAAACTTAGCATTTATAGAACAACAAAGATACACATTTGCAGGGGTGCCAAGTTGGAAAAAGGCAATTTGTGAAGCAGGGGTGGAGCCAGTGCAGTGGGAGGGTACAGGGAGAACACCAATCTCTTGGGGAGAAAATCCACAATTCCACATTTAGAACTCCCGATCTACGGCCAATTTGTT
>NW_022743547.1:0-812 GCF_011630105.1 Anneissia japonica | reverse complement strand
AGACCTCTTCACACCGTTAGCCAATATAAAGGGATAGCAGTGCCTGGTGGTCTGGTGAATTCCAAATTTTTCTGTCAGAAATACCACCTATCTAAACCAAAGACAAAAATATATAGACAAAATAAAATTTTGCATTGTCTAAGTATTAATCAAAGATGGACTGTAATTAAATCGGCTATGCAATAATGTATGGTACACTGTTGACTTCTTTTATTATTATTATGGTTTATGTCACAATGTACGGTTAATACAAAATCAATCAGAGGGAGGATAGGCTATACATGTGCGTTGATTCTTATAACCTTATTGAAAGGCATATATAATTTTAATGGAGTTGGTAGCCTAATTGTAGACCTAGAGCTTAAAACTTAAAAACACACTTAAGGCCAACTCAGACAGCGTCGGCCGACGGCCGAATTTAACATGTGTATAAGATTTTGATAAACAATCATAATTCTCTGTACTATCAATTAAACAATTAAAGAATGGACTTCCTTATGTTGTTTTCATATTAGACTGTAATATTTTTAAAGAAGACCATTCAACAAACAGCATAAAACAAAATTCCCACGTCAGTGTATGCATAATGCATAAAACGTATAATTTCTAGAAATTTAGACTTTCTTATGATTTAGACCTAAGGAAATATAAATGTATATGGGTCTAAACTTTGTAGGTGACAGAGTGTTCTTCCTTATGTCGTAGTCATATTAGAATATCATTAAAGACCATTCAACAAACAACATGAAACATTATATCAAACTTTTAGGTTAAACTTTCCGCTTCCGAGCATGCATATAACACAATTTTTT
>NW_022743546.1:0-1689 GCF_011630105.1 Anneissia japonica | reverse complement strand
TTTGTATATTTATATATATATATATTAATATATTTATTAATATATAAATAAATATATAAACAAATAAATACATAAATATATATAAATAAATATACAAATAAATATATAAATAAATATATAAATGATTATATGAATAATTACAGTATATATAATATAATAATACAGTATATATAAATAAATATAAAACATATATAAATATACAAATAAATATACAAACAATATATAAAAGAATTTTAAAAATTATATAAATAAATATATAAACATATACATATATATAAATACATATACAAACAAATATATAAATAAATATACAAAAAAATATACAAATAAATATATAAATGAATATATAAATGAATATATAAATATACAAATAAATATAAAAATATATAAATATATACAGTATATATAAAATAATATATATATAAATATATAAATAAATACAGTATATATATATATATATATAAATATATCTGTATGTATGTATATGTATATCTGTATTTTAACAACATCTCTATCAGCGCTGCATACTTTCGGCGATTCGAAAAAGTCCAAAAGTGTATGTACTGCGCATGACTGGACTAAACAGGCAAAGCTCCACAGTGGAAAAAAAAAGGATTTAAAATGTATGGCTCGCATGGATCGCGCATTGGCTTGCATGACTCGCTGGCTCGCACTTTGTCACGACCCACCAATATCGGTCCCAATTATCCAATTATCTTAAAGAATTTACTGAACACAGGATGTTTAAGAGAAAGCTTAAAGAATTTTTACTTACTGATTTTTAATGTTTCATGTTTTTATCCTTTACTACATACAGTTTTTATATTGAATTTTATTTACTCAATTTGTAATTTTAATGTTCAATTTTAACATTTTTACAATTTTTTCAATTTTTAATATTAAATAGGCCTATGTTTACCTATTTTTTATCTTTTACTATATATTCTAAACCTTGCCAGATCACTATCTGTTAATATTCGCTCTTGTGCAATTATTACTCTGGCTTCTGGACCCCATTGGAAATAAATCTGGTGTACAATCATTAGACTTAATGGGTCATCCAGGCATGGGTCATCCAGGCATTCAATTAATTATTCATCTCTTTTATTTTTTTATTTACGTTCTCAAAATTTTATTGTTATGTGTGTGATATTGAATGCAAAATAAATCAAATCAAAATCAAAAACTATTATCCAAGGAGGACTGTTTTTGGCCGGCCAAAATCAGTCCCCCGGACCAAGGTAATTCAACAAAAGGACGCACATCTCGGGACATCAAAGGTTATAACTCGGGCATCGACATTCTAGGCGCACGTGCGTCCCTACACGCTGAACGTCACAAAAACCATAGCAACCAGACCATAAACCGTCAGCGTACGTGACGAATTACCCACGCGCGTGTTAGTTGCCATGTTAGTCGCGCGTCGTGCGGTGATTACAAAGGCCTAATGATATTTTGCACTAACATTAGACTGAAATATATTCTTAATTTCAACATTAATTTTACCAAAATTGTGGTGAATTGTCGTTCATGAGACTCACTTCGCAGAAAAAATTAATAAATGTTCCGTATATACTCAAATGTTCGTCCTCGGCACCTTATGCCAACATTGTCAAAATGACAGCTTAATGTTACATAAGAACATGAAATTTTATAAAATTCGTAAATTTTGAATTGCTATAACTTTTC
>NW_022743545.1:0-1243 GCF_011630105.1 Anneissia japonica | reverse complement strand
TAAAAAACGTTATTTAGAGTAATTACAGCTTGGAGCTTGTTAACTTATATGCAATTTATTACTAAGAGCCTATAATTATCTGGTACACAACTTTTAATCCTGAATAATCGAATTTGTTATAGCCCGACAAAAATATTTTCTATATTATTTTTAAAGGACAGCGAAAGCGATCGGGGTAGGCCCAAATGACACCGTCTTTAATTAATATTGATATTAATATCTTCATGGATGTGTACTTCCATGATGTCGATATCAAATAAGCTACTACTTTAGTGACGGATCCAGAAATTCGAAATAGAGGGGATCCAGGGGGACTTTCATCACATATGGATTTATGATTATGTCACCTCAATGGTCCATGCTCTAAATGGCCGGAAACGACTTAAATATGAATACAATTTTCATTTTTTCCCTCCATTTTCGAATTAATATTTTAATAATTTAGGCGGGGGCCGGTTGCACACTTCCCCTTTTCGAATGTACAGAGCAGTTGAGCATTTTATATAGGAATGTACTAATAATAATAATAATAATAATAATAATAATAATAATAATAATAATAATAATAATAATAATAATAATAATAATAATAATAATAATAATAATAACAGGGTTAATGATGAGAATAATAATAGGCCTAATAATAATAATAATAATAATAATAATAAATTAATAAGAATAAGAATGATAATAATAATAATAATGTATAAAGTGCCGGTATCCGTTTAAGAGGAAACGCTCATAGCGCCCCTCCAAAAGAAAGTACAAATGTGAAATACATTTACATTTACAATACATTTGAAATACAGATACAGAGGAAGAGTTTTCTTCAATTTAGCTGCCTTAATGAAAACCGATTTTGAAAATAATGTAGTCCTAACAGTCCTTAATTAGAGGTGTCTATGGGATTAAAAAAAAAAAGGATAAGCCACACTTGTAGGGCAATTATAGGAGAAATATTTAGCAAAAAGTACAACACGGCTAACATTTCTTCTGACCTCCAAAGGGAATAAATTAAAATAAACTCAGCCTGGATGTCCTTTAATTCTCCACGTAAGTTGGTATGCTGGGGCCAGATTTATCAAACTAGAAACGGTCTTAATATTGTCTTAAGTCCATTTTTTGTTTGCTTAAGTCAAATTTATCAATATTGCTTACTGTAGCTCGTGCTTAAAATTGAAAAGTCGACTGTACGTATGCGCCATCTAAGACAATTTTTAAGCTAAGATTTTGCTAAGATGGT
>NW_022743544.1:0-4671 GCF_011630105.1 Anneissia japonica | reverse complement strand
GGAAATAATTTTTGTTCGGGACTCGCCAACCGACCTCGAGTACGCGGACGTCGAGTAGACGGACGCGGAGTACACGGACGGATGTCGAGTACACACTTGCGTCCGCGACCCGCGGACCCATCTCGAGTACGCGGACGTCGAGTAGACGGACGTGGAGTGCACGACGGACTTGGAGTACGCGGACGGGTGTCGAGTACACACACGCGTCCGCGATACGCCGACCAACCTCCAGTACGCGGACGTCGAATAGACAGACGCGGATTGCACGGATGGACGTCGAATAGACGGACGTGGAGTACACGGGCGGATGTCGAGTGCACACTCGCGTCCGCGACCCGCGGACACACCTCGAGTACGCGGACGTCGAGTAGACGGACAGATGTCGAGTGCACACTCGCGTCCGCGACCCGCGGACACACCTCGAGTACGCGGACGTCGAGTAGACGGACAGTGGAGTACGCGGACTGATGTCGAGTACACACTCGCGTCCGCGTCCCATCAACGTATCCTCGACCCGCCGACGGACGTCGAGTGTCCGCGATCCTCGACAGATGTCGAGTACACAAACGTTGTCTCTAATTAGATTTCGAAAAAAAATTATGAAATCGGAAAGAAAGTGTGTCCGCGTCCTGACGACGGACGTCGAGTAAACGGACTCGTTCGCAGATCTTCGACGGACGTCGAGTACACGGACGCGTCCGCTGATCTCCGAAGGACGTCGAGTACACGGACGCGTCCGCGGATCTCCGACCGACGTCGAGTACACGGACGCGTCCGCTGATCTTCGTCGGACGTCTAGGTGTTCGAGACCCACCAAGGAAGTTGAGTAGACGGACGTGGAGTACACGGACCGACGTCGACTGCACGCTCCTGTCCATAGATGTCTGACCAACGTCGAGTACACGGACGCGTCCGCGGATCTTCTTCGGACGTCGAGTACACGGAGGTGTTCGAGACCCACCAAGAAACGTCGAGCACACGAACGTGTCCGCGATCTCCAAAGAATGCCGATCCGTGCACCGATGACGTAGAAGAGAGGTACCGATGACGTCACCACCTTCCATCTAATAAATCTACGATCTTGTACATTCCATTCGAACTACCTTCCTTATTAGACGTTGATCGAAACCAGTCAGTTACAATGCACCTGCTGAAGATTTATGGAGCTCATCGGCCATCTAACCAAAACTGTAATATCTGCCATGGAATTCATTTGATTCTGTCTATCGTGTACGGCCGGATTAAAAAAAAAATTAGGACAAGAAATACTTAAAAAAATGTGTTGAAAAAGACTAATAAAAGAAAAGAAACACAAAGAAATATTTTGTATGTCTGAATTTATTGTTTCTCCTTTTCTTAACTAATCCTGGGTTAAATTTTTTGCTTGTTTTTAAGACGGCGGATGTCGTCTGATTACGTTACCGGCAACCAGCGTCCGCCTGTCTTCGTCGGAGAGAGTGTGGTTCTCGGATGTCGTGCCCGTCTTGTCCGATCTCAGAAAGAACATCATCCTCTTTAGAGGGAAAGGCGCGCGTCCCGTGTTCGAAATCGTGTCACAGACGAATTCAGAAGGGAAGTACGGTCCGACGTCCGAGGGGTTGACGATTCGAAAGCGCACTTCGATCTCGTCGCAATCGTCGTCGAATTCGTTGACGAAACTTCGGGAGCTCTCACGAAACGGTTTGGGCAGTTTGCACGGAAACGATCTCGGCCGAGGTGGAAGCGGCGGTTGCGAGGACGACTGCCGATCTACGCAATCGTCCGCGGAGTCTTCGGCGAAAGTCCGGCCCTCCCGATCAAAAAGCAATTCTGCGAAGACTTCGACGATCGGAGTCGAACTGCGAAACGGACTTCTCACGAAGTCGGACCTCGAGTGGCAACACAGAAGAATCCTGGCGCACGTCATGAATCGAGAAAAGCAATCGGACGAACGATTCCACTCGACGTTTCTCCCGTTCATGACGACGACGTTCTCGAAGTACGTCGTGCCCTTCTTGGCGCCGGTCGGCGGACGGCGGTTGGCACCGTCGGCGTCCCTCGGGTCGACGGAAGCCAGCACCAACGGAAAGGACGAGAGACTGGTGATGTAATCTTCGTTCTGCCTGCTGGCCATCTCGGCGGTCACGCCGTCGAACGAGGAGGCGTGCATGTACGGGATGCTGTGCCTGACGTGCTGCGTGACGCGCATCGCCTCGTCGTACGCGGAGATCTCGAGGCGCTGTTCCTGGGCGAACTCGAGACCCGGCACGGAGGACCTGAAGCTGACACTGGGAGCGTCGAAGTCAAACCACGTCAGCCGCGCCAGGTGGGAGCCGGCGTTCGCCAGGGCGAACGCCAACTTCTCGTCGTCGGCGACCTCTGGCACAGCGAACGAGAACGCTATCGCCGGATACGCAGCTGCGAACAGTCTGATGGCCTCGTCCGTGTCGCATCGCGATCCCAGAGACGAGTAGCCGTCGTGCTCCGGAACCAGAAAACTTGGAATCCACCTCCTCAGGAAGGCGACGAACTTCCTCTTCCTGTTGCCGTCCACGCGTTTCTCCAACTTTTCCAGGAAGGAATCCACACCCTCCACGGCTCGCGGGATTGTCCGCGGACGGTGCGGGTACAGCGGTGCCAATGACTTGAGGAGATCTCCTCTGGTCAACTCCTCGTCTCCTCGCTGCCAGTCGGCGCACAGACATCCGACGACGGCTTCGAAATCTTCGAACAGAATCAGTCTCTTTCCCATCTCCTTGTACAGGGTGGCTCGGAGTCTTGCCAGATTCCACAACTCGCCATCCAAGTCGATGCGCAGACCGTCGAGAAGATCGTGACGTTCCAATCCCAATCTTTGCGCTTCCAAAGACAGCGTCGTCCCCACTTTTCGTCTTGACACGTCGCTTAGGAATTGCTCCAGCGCTTCCTCTACTGTTTTTTTCCGACGGAGAACCTCTCGCCTCGTTCAAGAATCACCGCAGCTTCACTGCTTCGAACGAGTAAGGAGCGCGTCTGCCGCTGACGAACGCCGCCAAGTCCCACAGCAGTGCCGAACGGATGCTAGGTCGCGCTCCGGAGTATGAAGAAAATGAAGAAGACGACGACGACGACAACGAGGAAGTGAAGCTGCTGGCCACCTCCTTGGCAACGGAGACGACGGACGACGGTGTCTGGGAGTGCCAGTTGTACTGATGGATTCTGGCGCACTCCATTCGAAACCAAAAGTTTCGCGATCGCGACACCAACTCGGGATCCGAATCGACGTTCAGTCTGGCGTCGCACAGGAAGGAAAGCAGGCGACGAATTGTGCACGCGCTCTTTATCTTCGCAGCCACCAGCAGTTCGAGGGACAGGGAGGCGAGAGCTACGTCCGGATCTGTGGTCATGGACACGAACAGGCGCAACATTCGAGGAGTGTGCGAAAACTCGACGGGTGGCACAACGTGCAATGGTCGGTCGAACTCGACGACGGGACTTCTGGAGCGCACAGGATTCGGCCTTGGACGGTCCTCAGCTTTCTTGCTTTCCTTGCACGCGTACGTCGTAGGTTGGCGCCTCGGTCGTTCGGAGGTCTTCCGTCCTGAGTCGTCCACGTCGTTGTCACTGGCACCGCCACGTTCGACGATCTTGAGTCTGGCGTCGATCATGCTCGATATAGACGAATCCGCCCTGCTGATGGGTTTTTCTTTGATGATCACTGAGTCTCTCGTTTCGTCGTACGACATACCGGCGTCCGAGAAACGCCCGACGCCGTCCGGCCAGTCGAACACTTCGCCGAACGCGAGGTTCGAGTTGTGGTTGCGACTCGGCAGCAGCGTGACCCCGAGGACGCTCAGCGGGTGCGACGCGTACTCGCCTAATACGACTTTACAGCTAGGTTTGCTTGTCATTTCGTAGGACATCGTCTCCGGAGTAACGTGCAAGGTAGGCAGCGGAGCGCTCCAATCGTCTCCTGGAGAAAACCGTTCCAGTATCACCCATTTGCGTTCGGATACAAGCGCTTCGTATCTCGCATTCGTTCTCTTCGCTTTCTTAGACTCCTCCTTTCCTCGCTGCCAGCGATAGACTTTCGACGAAGATGGCATCTCCTCGGGACGAACTGAACGACGGGCGAAATACGCGAATAAGCAAAACAAAGTACGAATCGTTGCCGAACACCGCCTCCAAGTTCGGAGCGATTCGAGTGTACGGCGTTGGAAGTTACGGCGTGGTAAAATCAATGAAGGACGACGTCAGGATCGTGGAGAAAAAATCTTGGAGTTAGGTTCCGAGCTAGATAATCTCAGCGGCAGCAAGGAAACGGCGATTCTCGCTCATCTGAAACGGACAGATCAGGCGAGAAAATTCACGCCCCGACTACTCGGCGCCACGTTCAAGAACAACGTCGTCGCATCCATAACGATGACGAACGAAGGATGCGATCTGCAAACGTTGAGATACGGTCACGGGATAATTCCGTGCGTCAGGACGCTGGCGCTGCACCTGTGCGAGGCTCTGACTTTCCTCGCCAAATCGGGCGTGGTGCACAACGACATCACCCCGATTAACTTGACGTACAGCAGGGTCGACAACCGCTTCAGACTCGTTGACTTCGGTTCCGCCGAGTTCTGCGACAGAGGTGCCAAGAAGCTGGGAATCCGGATACTCAACAAGACGGGAAGCGAAGGCATCGGTCAAGTCGCTGCCGATTCG
>NW_022743543.1:0-549 GCF_011630105.1 Anneissia japonica | reverse complement strand
ATGCAATAAAAATGAAATTTTATTCCAATCAAATCTATATGCATAAGAGCATTGAAATTAATATTGTATAACATACATATGTTCTTTGATTGCATACAGCAGTATATACAATCATCCTTGAACAGGTATTTCTTGAAAGATGCCACTGGAAAGAATAGCCTTGGACTAGTGCCAAATCATAAGTACTCCCATACCAATGGTTAATAATAAGCCCTCCTGGATTAGTACTTCTGGACACTTACCCCTAGACCAGTACCCCTGGAAACTATTCTCTGGGCACTCTGAACAAGTAGCCTAGATAATCACAAGAGACAAACTTCCATTTTGACATTCACCCTCTAAAGCCTCATTTTACAAGCTAAAGTATAGTACAAGTTGTTGATTCAAGCATGGTCAGAGAGGGTACCTGCAGGCATAGAGCATGTTGGACATGAACGTCACTGGATTTACACTCCTCGGGGTGTCCATCACATACACTATCACAGTTGGAAATGTTGAGCCCTACAAACAGAAACAAAAATGTTATATGTTAGTAGGCTTCAGTGGCAA
>NW_022743542.1:0-628 GCF_011630105.1 Anneissia japonica | reverse complement strand
TGGCCTGCCTGCCCCGGTCCCAGGCCAACCAATAATAATTAACAAAATGTTTTTTTTTTAACATAAGGCCTATGGTGCATTTTGTACATGCACTTCCAACTTTTACAACAAAAGCCTAGGCCTAGTACCTGTAGTACGTAATACTGTACTTACTAGGCCTACACTAGTTTGTTGTCATCGGGATATAATTCTGTCTAAATGAACGAGCAGAACCAAGCTAGTCAGCACTAGGCTAAGCTAATTGATTTTGAAATCAATAACCCCTCTTTGCAACAGCGGACGAAAAACAGTCAGGCCTATTCTAGGACGTTTCATGATTCCTTATCACTAAAAATTAACAAACACTCGTTTTGACGCACTCCGTTCTGTAGTGTGTGTCTGCTGTTGAAAACAAACTTCCTAGCCTAATTTTGTGACTGACCATGATGACTGAGATGGACCATGTTGATTTATTAATAATATTTTGTTTGGGATGGAAAAAAGGAGAGTCAATTTCCTCAAAATGCTCCAAAAGCACATAGTTTAGTGTGCGCTATGGACATTATCAGGGTTTCCAGATAGTAGACAGGCTTCACGGCCAAACACACGCCATCTCACGGCCAAATTCGGCCAAACTTGTTTTCAATAT
>NW_022743541.1:0-677 GCF_011630105.1 Anneissia japonica | reverse complement strand
TAGGAATGAACGCAATTTTAAATACGGGGAAGAATATTTGGATGAACATTTAAAATCGTATAAAACAATATTATTTGGAAGATTGGCTCCGTTTTTAGACAGCTTGACGCAGTATCAGGACCATAAAAAGCAGAAGAAATGGGAATTCCGACCATAAAACAGTGGATACGCCCGGCATACAAAAATCGTCGTCTTATACGCGGGTCGCCTTATATTCGAAGTTCTGTATATACAGATTTCGACCTTACACATTATTACAATTTTCCCAAAAATACACACCAGTACATTGCAATACAACTTTACAGCGGATTTTAGAATGCGATAGCTCAAATGGCTAATTAAGTAAAACTAAATTAACCTAAATTATGACATGCATTAAAAAAAACAAAAATACAAATGAGACTGTTTGTATTCTTTACCAAATTCAGTTAAGAAATGCACATAAATTATTCGATAATATTGTACGATTACACTGAGGTATGTTTAACATATCAATATAATTGTACCTCATAAATTAATCAGTTTTTTGGATTTACCTATACAACTCTTGACTCCATGTTTCTGTTTTGTTTATGTTTTCCCTTCATCTGTTCATTGCATTGATCAGGGCATAGTGTCACTGTTCCCTGGAGTAATTGACTAGCGGTTCTGTTGTACTACTTAGCTGTGGTATTCAA
>NW_022743540.1:0-520 GCF_011630105.1 Anneissia japonica | reverse complement strand
TTGCCAAGGTGGGTTGGGCCTTCTCACCCTCTCCTCGTGGTCATTCAACGAGAAGAGGTGAGAGATGGAACGTGTGTACTTGTACGGGAGACTAGTTAGAATAAGAGTTACTGCACTCGATATCTGGACCTGGTAAAATACGAACGTTTTTTAGGAAATAGCTAGGCCACTTAGCAAGAATATTGAATTGCACAGTTTCTGCTATTATCTGTGTGTACAATAAAAGAGTCTGTTGGATCTCTGGATAGAGAATAACGTGGTTATTGTTCTGTTCTTGTTATTTAATTTCTTGAATACCATTTAGGTCAACAGAATAACACCATTGACTTAACAACTGCCGGATCGGAAGCTCGGATTAGGTTCAACAATGATATAATATTATATAATGGCCTATTCAGATACACAAATGTCTGGCAACAGTGGGGATGCCACTTTTGCGATTATCTGGTAGCGACAATGCCAAATGTATAAAAACAAAGCAATAAAAATATACCGTGATATCGACAATTCGAATCGGCGA
>NW_022743539.1:0-739 GCF_011630105.1 Anneissia japonica | reverse complement strand
ATGCCAAAGTGTGAACCTGGTAGTAGCAAAACAGGGGAAAACAATCGCACAAGGAAATGTAGATCTTGTCCGCGTACGAAGAGATGGCGTTTTACGCTCGACCATCCAACACAAACGGAAGAGCAGATGCTGAAAAAGTTCATTAACAAGATCGAATGCGACCCGGATGTTAACAGAGAAACTCAACATAACCGATCCTGCGCCGGGATCGAATATATTCGTTATACATACGAGCAATGGTATAGTGGAACGTTACACGTGAAGGGATGGCTTATCAGTTGCCGTCGTAGACGCCTTGGTGGAATCAAATCGATATTGCCGAGGGCCTTCTGGGAGCCCTGCAGAGGAACAGACACGGAAAACGAACGTTACTGCCTTCAGAATGCGAGATTTTCCACACTTTATAACCCACCAGGTAGACACGACAATAATGATGCGGAACAAAATAATTACAACCGATACTATACTCTGAGGGGCGGAACGCTTCGTGATACAAAAAAAAATAGTCTCGATGACATCACAACCGGGACAGATGAAGTGATGATGCAACACCTTTTTTTTTTAAAGAAAGTTTCACACAAAGTTCGAATTCATTTCCTCGTCAGACGTGCAACAGTACCTGTCAGCTATAATGGATTACGCCCAGCTTTTTTCCACTATCGCTTTGCTATTCTTATTGAACATTCTCTTGGCAGCAATAACCAAACGGACGGTTTCCGAGATGAATGGCGCCATGATA
>NW_022743538.1:0-1012 GCF_011630105.1 Anneissia japonica | reverse complement strand
ATGCCTATAATGGCAGATTAGCGAGAGAATTACCCCTTCAAAATGAATGAGGTTATAAACTCTTAATTTCCAACTAGCAAGTCATAAACAGTGTAATGACATGTTTGTTGGCTTCCTTCATCTTTTCAAACATCTTGGATTCTAGGAAGATATAGTTCTTAGCTTTATTATGATACTGAATGTTAAAAACATAGAAGGCGCCCAGTAGAAGGGCTAGAGCCAGTGGCCTTCGCAATTCTTCTCAGCGCTCTGAGACTTACTTGTATAGAGCGCTAAATAAAAACTTGCATATTATTATTATTATTATTATTATTAATCTCCTCCCCTCGGCAGCGAAGTAGAGTGGGATGACTTCTTTGAGGCCTGACCTCAGCCGTGGAAAAATCAACTTCTGGATAATTTCGTCAATGGATTCATTCTCCTAAATGAAAATAAAAATTAATAAAAAAAAATTAACAAAACAGATACAGATTTTAAACTGAAAAAAAAAAAAAAAACACAAGCAAATTATTTACATGGACCATGTATGGGATTTATGGGCATGACAATAACAAGATTTTTTTAAATTATGTAACAACTTTTATTGTAAATGTAAACAAATACCATCTATCTGAGCTCTTCACTTTTAAAGCTGGGTATGTTTGTGATGTTTTTGATGCTACTTTTGATACTACACTAAGGGTCAAGTTGATTATGTCGTTATTTTAAGGACTTGGAACAATAACTGTTAGGAATCTGGCTGGTTTAAGCCGTCTAACTTGAATTAGCCTTATGTGTGGTATTGTTATGCCAAGTTATTTTATAGGCATCAAGCTACTGTAATATGACTTCATATTTGTTGTAATTTCCAGTGCCGGATTCAGGAATACGAAATAGAAGGGCCCCAGAAGGGTACTTTCACAGATAGAAAATCTATACTACCTCAGCCCCACTATGTTTGGGGCTGGGGTAAGAAAATTTGTGATGGACGGAAATTGCACTTCCAGACATAAAAATTGAATATAATTATCTT
>NW_022743537.1:0-1760 GCF_011630105.1 Anneissia japonica | reverse complement strand
TATTATAACTGGCTTGCTATACAATACCTTGTACTGCTGTAAATATGTGTATGAGAGGTGAAGGTAAACTCTTCGTGTATAAATCAGATATTTATCTTCGTATTTTCTCTTTATTAGATGTAGGCCGAATCGTTGGTTTTGGTATGAACGGGCTACTTTGAAAGCAAAGGTGATGACAAAAGCTTCCTAAATGATGCCAGAGAGTTTCTACTAGTATTCATAGATTAAGTGAGTGCGACTTGAGATCATTGTACATTCTTTTGGCCTAGTATAACGGAAATTCCCTACTGTGTCCAACCTGTGCCGGTATTCCATTTTTCTTGACAGTGTAAAAATTATATAATACCTTACACTGCCACATCAGATTAAAAAAAAAAAACACTAGTATAAACATGGGTGTGACACAGAATAACATTGACAAAAATAATAATAATAATAAAAATAACACTATCCTCTCGAAAATTTGTAATTTTTAAGTACTCAAAAAAAATCTGGATTTCCTAATTAAACTAAGAGGATTGTTTCCAATAGGGTCTAGAAAACATTTTCAAAACAATTTTCAAGAAAACAAAACTGTTTACAACATACAATGCCCGAAGGAAACACGGAAACAATGATCACAAGATAATAAAATGGTGGTAAAAATGGTCAACGGCTAGCTCTTAATAAATATAATCATTGACCGCAAGAGAAACATAACGATCTAAATAAAATGCCGCCTATGGTGCGACGTCATTTTTGAAAACGCAGTGAAGTTGGTGAGGTAACATTTATTACTTTGTCTTGAATATGAATTAAAATCCTATTACGGCACTAACGTATAAGCATGCAAATATTTCAGTAAGGGGCTTACCCATTATATTTTGAAATATATTCGAGAAGCAAAATTTTACAAATATTCTCAGTTTTTAATTCAGAAGAAAAATTCTAGATTTTCTGGGAAAATTATATTTTATTTTGGAAGAGGGAAATTGGCCTTCAAGATTTGATTTTAGGTAGACTTGGGAGCCCTTCTGAGTCATTGCGACATGTTTTTCATCATTGCCCTGATAAAAAAGAAAACAAAAAAAATATTGTATATCAAATTTACAAAGCATACAATATAAAGGAAAGGCTTAAATACAATATAACAAAATATGATATTTTGGATTTGCGTCAGGAGAATCAATTAATGGGCCTTTATGTATTTTTTTGATTGCTTTAGTATTTGTTTCAATTGTATTGCTTGAAAAAGTCACCGTCAGTTTTCTTGATAGTGTAAAAATTATATAATACCTTATACTGCCACATCAGACTTAAAAAAAAAACAATGGTGTAAATATGGGTGTGACACAGGATAACATTGACAAAATAATAATAATAATAATAACACTATCCTCTCGAAAATTTGTAATTTTAACGTACTCAAAAAAATCTGAATTTCCTAATTAAACTAAGAGGATTGTTTCCAATATGGTCTAGAAAACATTTTCAAAACGTGTGATTGTGTTATTCATTCAAATGTGATCTTTTCTAACATATTAATAAGCTGTCTCTTATACACATCTAAGGGTGGTAAAAATGGTCAACGGTTAGGTCTTAATAAATATAATCATTGACCGCAAGAGAAACATAACGATCTAAATAAAATGCCGCCATTGGTGCGACGTCATTTTTGAAAACGCAGTGAAGTTGTTGAGGTAACTACAGCTATGCACTCCTTTGATGTTAACCGACTGTTGCTATTAACGATGACAGCGGTCTAATGTCGTCTCTGTAAG
>NW_022743536.1:0-544 GCF_011630105.1 Anneissia japonica | reverse complement strand
TCCACAGCAAGGGAACATCCTCGACATCACCGTAGGCGGTTGCCCTTGTGTTGACGTCGTTCCACCTGGTTGCTTCCTTTGACCCCCGATGCTTTGTTCCCCGGACGCGATGTGAACGCACAACCGGAAATCGTAACCGGGCCCGGATTCCGGTCCGGACTCCGGACCGGAATCCGGGCTTGATGTGAACGTAGCTTTAGATGGAGATGAGCTAATATCCGGAAACTGGACATCCACTTCCTCCGCAGTACCTATTCCAGGTCCCTTACTTAACGTGATATACCTATCAGTGGTATTAACCACACAAATTTTAGGCGAATCGCCTGAGGTATGTAAAGTTTTGGGTATTGTTAAACTTTGATGTAGATGCGGTTCAATAATATAATCGGACAAATCAGCTTCAAAGGTGGTATCACTCGCCGTTTCTGCACAACTACTCTACATATTGATGGCGGACACGTTTCGTTCGTGCTATACAATGGAACCGTGCTGTCGCCAATTTTTAACTTCAATTCACCTATATTTAAATCCGCCTGATTACCCT
>NW_022743535.1:0-641 GCF_011630105.1 Anneissia japonica | reverse complement strand
GAGCTGACGACCGGCTGGGAGTCCACCAGACGGCTGATCGGCAGGTTCCTCGCTCGGTCCTTCTGCGCCTGCGAGAGCTTATAGCCGGTCTCCTGAACGGCTGGGCGTCCGGTCGAGGAAGGGTATCTGCGCCTGCTCCGCTTCGCGCGGGGCTGGGCCCTCTGTCTCCCGGGAGTTGCGTCGGTGCGGGACTGTCCTCAGTGTCGTGCTGGTGCAGCGCTCGGCTGCGCAGAACGGGTTTCATCAGGCGCCTAGGGTCGGTCAGCGAGGTCGGTCGCCCACCCGACCCGTCTTGAAACACGGACCAAGGAGTCTAACACGCCCGCGAGTCGTAGGGACTGCGTGAAGCCCGAAGGCGCAATGAAAGTGAAGGCCGGTCCGTCTGGCCGAGGTGGGATCCCGCCGCTCGGCGGCGGGCGCACCACTGCCCCGTCTTGATCGCTCTGTCGACGAGGCGGAGGAGGAGCGTGTGCGTTAGGACCCGAAAGATGGTGAACTATGCCTGAGCAGGACGAAGCCAGAGGAAACTCTGGTGGAAGTCCGCAGCGATTCTGACGTGCAAATCGATCGTCAAAGTTGGGTATAGGGGCGAAAGACTAATCGAACCATCTAGTAGCTGGTTCCCTCCGAAGTTTCCCTCA
>NW_022743534.1:0-1256 GCF_011630105.1 Anneissia japonica | reverse complement strand
GGTAAACAATGCTATGATAAATACAGTTCCATAGCCGATTATTTTGTTACTTTTAAAGGACGTATCCATTTGAAATGCGGAAATAAGGAATTGTAAAAACTGTAAAATATAAACCTAGTTAAATTCTAATCACTTAATTAATAAATATCACATTGATTCTTGCAAACGCAAGATGTTAAGGAACAGTAGAACTAAACATAAAATATACTGTAAAACAAACTCATTGAAAAGATAAAAATAAAATATTTCTCTTATATTTACAAATTGTATGTTAATAAAAAGTTTAAAGAGATTTATTTACAAATAAGATGAAAAGATTAATCTAAATTGCAGAACACATTGAAGTTTTTAAAAATACATGGAAAATATTAAAATTACAAATTATTATTGGAATAAAGTATATAACACTTATAAACCATTCGTTTAAAGAAAATATAATTTTAAACTTCTGAATGTTAAAAAGGTAAAGGTTTATGTAATGTAAATTAATATTATGTAAGAAAAATAAAATTCGTGTCAAGAAAATAAATTTCGTGTCCAGAAAATAAATTTTATGTAAAGTAAATGAATTTTTATGCAAAGGAAATGAAACCGTGTAAAGCAAATACATTTTATGTAAAAAACAATGTAAAATCATGGAGGAACTCCTCCATGGTAAAATCATATACATTAAGAAATAAAAATGTATTAAACGAAATATTTGTGTACAGAAAATAAATTTCATGTAAAGAAAATATGATTTTTGTCAAGAAAATAAGTTTTATATTTCTTAATTCTTATTTTCTTAAGAAATAAAAATGTATTAAACGAAATATTTGTGTACAGAAAATAAATTTCATGTAAAGAAAATATGATTTTTGTCAAGAAAATAAGTTTTACATTTCTTAATGTATATGATTTTACATCGTCGTCAACGTCGCCTACATCATCACCATCAGTATGTCTGTCAATATAATCATAATCACACCATAGTCAATATCATCACCCTTTGTAGCATCATAATCACCTCCACCATCATCCTCACTTTGATTTTCATCATCACTACCATACCGTAGTCACTATCATCAACATTCATCTCATAGTTGTCTTCACTAACATCAATACCATCACTACGGTGGCCAAAACAATCATAATCACTACCATAACTACTATCAACAACATTTGTAGCATCCTAATAACATATACCATCACCCTCACTTTGATCACCATCAACAATATCTAGTCACTATCATCAATATCCATCGTAGTTATCATCT
>NW_022743533.1:0-769 GCF_011630105.1 Anneissia japonica | reverse complement strand
GACCGCATGTCATGCATGCATAATAATATGCCAAATAAATATTAATAAAATTTCAGTTCCTTAAACTTTTTATTTGTCAATTATAAGTGTTGGACATCAACCATCTATAATTTACATTTTTTACTTGCCTGCCTACCTCCCCCCACCCCACTCCCCACCACCATTGCCAACCATATTAAAGTTCATTCAGTAAAGTTCTGTCATGGCTATCGGTATTTCATTTGAGTTATAACCAGCTGTACACTGAGTAAAAATAAACAAGATTTCTTTCTCCAGATATTCGATCGATAGCAGTAGCCAATTTAGGGGGTGGAGGCCTTTTTAAAATTTCAAAAAATATTGAGAAAAAAATAATATATTCAAATTTTGTCTACAGGTGCAGTAATCATACATTTTCTTAGCTCTACTTCAGCCGTACGTGGTTGGGACTGAGGAAAAAAAGAAATATAAAATAGTACCATGGGAAGACACTTTATATACAGTAGTAAAATTCATCATCATCACATCACCAGGCAAAATAAATCGTCAACAAATTTCACATGATCTCTTATTAACGATTTTCGGCAAACATAGAGATCTAATTAATACTGTACATGTGATGTAAAATTAATCATCATTGATCGTATGTTTCTTTGTTGTTTATGTACTTTTGTTGCCATGAGAAAAACTAATTTCATATTTTAATTTGACAATAAACCTATCTTTATCTAATATGAATCGCTGCGATAGAAATATAACAACATAATTATCTTCGATTTAATTACTTTAC
>NW_022743532.1:0-967 GCF_011630105.1 Anneissia japonica | reverse complement strand
ACAACATTCCATACCGCAGGGCATACAAAGGTAGTCCCAAACGGGTTACATTTATCACCAAATATTCTAGTTCGGGAAACTAAAGTCAGCTGGAAATGTGGGTCAATATTTGGCTTATGCAAGTGGAAATACTAGTGATATGCAAAGACCCCTCAGTTGTCATCAGCAGATGACCAACTTGTACATAATTCAGATGAGATTTTTAGTGTTCCTATTAGTGATTTAACTCCCACATACAGTTGTATGTTGAGGGTCACGAAGTCAGTGCTTCAATTGACACTGGTGCTAACATTTCTTTAATTTCTAATCAGTTTCGTAAAAGTAATAAATTCTTAAAGTCAAGAAGATTTGAGAAAGTTTTCACACAGCTAAGTCAGTTGACGGCAGCCCCCTTGAAGTTAGGCTGTGTTAGAGTTAAATTGCGTATTGGGGATGTTACGCTTAACCATAATTTTCATGTCTCAAATAGTATGGAGAGACCCATGATATTGTGTTGGAATTTTCTTATATCAAATGGGGCAGTTATTGATTTGAAAACTGGAGTTATTAAGATTGCTGATACATTCTGTACTGACCGACAAGTCGCTTTTTTATACATACTTGTATGTTGTTTTACCACGAGCATTGGTTGTTCCAGCAGGTGTGGAAATGGCTGTTGATGAAAAGTGTCAGCCCCTGAATGTATTTCTGTCCCTCATGGATACGAAGGTGTAATGGAGCCTGATAAGAATATGCCTATTATTTGTGGAATGACAGTTTCTACTGTAGACAACAGGATAATACCTATTTTGTTGATTAATCCAACTCGTGAGGAAATGCCCCTAGGTCAGTTTTACTCTGCTTGTGATAGGAAGGAGGATGAGTATTATATTAGTGAAGTGGTTACTTCAACTTCTAGTCCGTCGACAGAACCTTCATCACATTTATCTTTTGATATTCCCTCTAAAAACTTAATAACAGAGGAAGA
>NW_022743530.1:0-979 GCF_011630105.1 Anneissia japonica | reverse complement strand
TACAAAACTATATATATATGTGGCAAAGACAAGCCAAACCTGTCACTCGTCGCAAATCTGTTTTGGAGATAATGGCCAAAACATGATGCTCGAACGTCAAAATTTTGGAAATGTATATTATTGCACTGAACTAACCTTTATATATATCTATTCATCATGTTATGCTGTTATTTTCCCCATTTTCAATGCTAAAACAACAATTTTTAACGATTTGGTAATGGTTTTTGCCTAAGAAATGCCTGAAATTGTAAACTTGGAAGGCTGATTTCTCAAATATTGTTTTTGAAACAGCTGTATGTTTAAACTCCTGTAACTTCATAATGAAATGTTGGATTTAAATGATTCTTTACCATTGTATAGCTCTCATTTTAACCCTGCATTAATAACTAAAAATTGTTTTTTGCGACAAGTGACTGGTTTGGTAGGTAATACAATGTTCTCAACGAATGTCGTCCTATAAATAAATTAATAAAGTAAATGGCGTTTGAATCTGTTCAACTATGAAGCCTTTGTGGTCTAATGGTTATGACGCTCGCCTTGACAGTGAGAGGTCGCAGGTTCGAATCCCGTCAGAGGCATTTTATTACACAATTTCTTCATTCATTTATTTATAGGACTACATTCGTTCAGAGCTATGCTGCATGATGTATTGTTATGTCCTTAATTGAACACAATATTTACCTTTCTTTGATGATTTATAATTTAACAGTGTTAACAGCTATCTTGATATATTTTATGCAATTATTGTTTCTAGCTGTACCTATTGTGTAATAGCGTGTATCTGGTGGTATTTGAATCTGTTCAACCAAGCTTCTGTGGTCTAATGGTTATGACACTTGCCTTGACAGCGAGAGGTCCCAGGTCCGAGTTCCGCCAGAGGCCTTTTATTACACAATTTCTTTATTCATTTATTTACAGGACTACATTCATTGAGAGCTATGCTACACAATGTATTATAATGTCCTTTATTTATCATTCT
>NW_022743529.1:0-962 GCF_011630105.1 Anneissia japonica | reverse complement strand
TATATAAAATATTATATATTATATAAAATAATATATAAATATATAACGAAAAAACCAATGCCTAATTTCGTTGGCCATTTATTGAACACTTGGCGTTTGCCGAGTGTTCACTTATTATTTAGCAAATGTCCTTGATGTGTATGACCATTTTCATGGTCTGACTAATGAGGCCATTTGCTTTTTCAATGGAATTTTAATTATACCGTAAATCACATAGGCCTAAAACCTAACCCTATAACTCTATAAAGGCTTGCAGTGTTCATTCAGTAGTACATTTGATCATTGAGAAAGTTAAAATTAGAAAAACAAACAGCATCTTCTTTAACTTTTATAAAAAAAATTATATTCTTATTTCAAGAATTGTTTCAAGAAAATTTGATATTTAGAAATATAAATAGTGAACTGTGGTCGCTAAATAAATCGTTTGATAATAAAGTAGATTATCTTGTTTCCAAAGAGGTTTACTAAGACGAAGTTTTAAAATAACGAACATTGAACTCTATAAAAGGACCGTTGACGAGAAATGGTCGACAGAAGTTATGAAAAGGCGCATGAAATGGTTAGGGCATTTAGTACGTCCGATTACCAGACGATCATACATCTGTCAAACGAGCTTTTCATGAAGACCACCGGAAAGTCAAAAGTACCAGAGGAAGACCAAAATCCACGTTTATACAAACAATAAATAAGGTCTTGAATCAACTTAAACACAGCTGAAAAACGAGACGTGAAGGAGTTGGCCACTGATAGGAAGAGATGGAATCTGATAACAGAGGCACGTTAACTAACGACGTCTATGCGAACAGATGATATTGATAATGACATTCATAATACAAAATGAATAATTATAAATGTAATATCCTCATTTTCCGCATGAGCCTTGTCAATCTTTATATTCATTAGGCCTATATCAAAAACATTTTACAAATTACATACACTACAATAATGGAAAACAGAATAGA
>NW_022743528.1:0-823 GCF_011630105.1 Anneissia japonica | reverse complement strand
TTGGACCCCACCAGTGATGGAAATAGAGGGGGATTCTGACGCATGGGCAACCCAGGATCTCCAATTTCACTGCCCAGGCACACGCCATCGTTCATGGCGTATAGCATCGTCTTCCGAGACGGCTGGCCTATATATATATATATTATTATTATTGTTATTGTTGTTATTATTTGCAGGTGGAAATAGCGCCACGAGCAGCTCTCCGAGAGATGTGTGCCTTATAAGATGTCATTATATTATACGATGTCATTATTATTATTATTATTATTATTATTAAATCAAATGTACTTTTTAATTTTTTTCTTCTTTATTTCAGTGATTTTCCATTTCTTATATTTATTATTGTTAGAGTATATTTACTGCGCCTTTTCATTTTGGTTTTCAAAAGTATAGACTTTTTAACAATTTTGTGTCAAAACTCAGTTTTTATACTGCTATGCCTAATCTTCTTATCAATTTGTAATTGTTTTAATGTTTTATGAAATAAAAGATTAGAAATACTCATAGGGCCCTATACCAAAATCGTATCGTTCTTTCAAAATTTAGTATTCATGAGCAAACGAACTAATGACTCGGCTAAAAGAAGCATTCTCACGCTTCGCTGCGTTAATACCAACAAGAGAATCGTCACAACTTAATTTCTTACCCTTAGGCTAAGGTGGAATTTATTTGAAAAAATCAATCACAGTCAATCTGTGACGCTTTCTTTGAAATGTTATTAATAATATTAATTACTTCACTATATATATATATATATATAGGCCTATATATATACATATATATAGACATATGTATATATACATATATATAACATATATATATA
>NW_022743527.1:0-565 GCF_011630105.1 Anneissia japonica | reverse complement strand
TCCCCATGAAATTGTTTCACATACACATTATTTAGTTTTTACACATGAAATGGGTTTTCATTTTATTAGACGGGCATACATTATTTAGATTTTATGCATAAAATGGTCACTGGGTCACATAATAAATATTAATTATTTATACGTGAAAATTTTCCACATTATATATTATTAGCAACTATTAGCAATAATATTTCATCCAGATTTGAAAGCGAATTTTATATTTTAGAATTGAGAAAATGTTTTACTATGTAAAACAGATCTACATGATTACACATAGTTTAATTTCATTTGTTAATCTTTTTGTATTTTAATATGAAAGAATTTGCAGGACAACACAATTTTGCCCTAGCCCTATCCTATGAAAATTTACCAAGATTAATTAATATACATGAAGTAAGCCAAGCACGTGATTTACAATATCAGTCATGCATACAATATCCCACATCGAATTTGATGTGGGAAATCGTACACATGAATTGTTTGCCCAGGCCCTAATCCGAAAAAAAAAAAAAATCAGAAATCGAGTATGGAACGCCAATTAAATTAGGTATGGCGCGCACTAAGT
>NW_022743526.1:0-2307 GCF_011630105.1 Anneissia japonica | reverse complement strand
AAACTTGATAACTTCGAGAATAAATCACAAACAACAAAGGATGACAGAAACATTTACATTTTTTTGTGCAATGTATATTTTTTTTCAAGCTGTATGCATATTATACAAACTGTACACTTCTCGAATATATTTGTTATTGAATTTAATTTCTAGGTAATGTTCATTATTGAAGTCAGGCAAAAAAAAATCACAAGACAATCATCTTGAGCAGGCAAGATAGACCAAAATCACTCTTACAAATATATAAATCTTTCAAAATAAACAAAATAAAGGAAGGGACAAATTGTATGCTCTAGAAGTGCAAGTCCCCACAATATCAACAAATAAAATTACCTGTATACATTAAAGATCAGTAGAATTCTAAATGACAATTCACCAAATATTAGTGTTGCTATATATGACTTGGCAATATCGGTCTATCTTGCTTTGTACATATATGGCACTGTACTCATGTCTCTCCCACCCTCCCATTAACAAACAATGACCTTATGCATACGGTATATGAACTCTCCAAGTATTAGGAAAACTGCTAACCCTGATTTCCAATGAACATCATTCTAAAGACATAATCCTTTTTAAAGGAGATGATGAAATAGGCACAAAAAAAAACAAACAACACATATAAATGCAATATAAAACTTCTGAAGTTCAAAAAGCATAATACAGAACACTAAAACTTGATTTTAATGTCAAAATACATTTAAGCTTTGATCATATCAATTTCTGCATTAAAAATTGGCAATTCAGCATGGTGATGTATATATATATGGTAAATCACATAAAACTTGAAGTGTGAAAAAAACATTAGAATCCCATTTGTATTAAAGGTTATGCTATATCTTATGGTTATGCTATATATCAAACCAAGACCAAAGTCATTGCTAAAATGTTGTACTGCACTGGTCTGCTGCCCTCTAGCAAGTGACCTTTATTAACATCATGACCTGTATCCTTCAATAAACTGTCGTCTTTAAATTACAGATAACAAGCCATCATAGTTGATTAAACAAGATTACATCAAAGCCTATCAGGATAATCAATTTTTGAACAGGCAGGTGAAAAATATGATTCTTTAATTCATAATGTTAACTCATAATGTGCATTTTGAAAACATATTGGTTACTACGAATTCATATCATAATTCTTGGCCTATTTGAAGGGGGGCTTGTCAACAATCAATACCTATCCCATAAACCTGATTCAACAAATTAAATTAAGATTATTTTGGCTAAGAAATTCTATTTCAGTATATATTACAATACACAAAGTAAATACAAATCTTTTACATAGGAAGCAAATAAAAAAATATTTGTAAAAATATAATAATGAAGAGTTTACATACATAATTAGCTGTGCTATTTTTAACATGCATTAATATTCGAAATATATGAATAAGAATAATTTTATTGTCAATCAATAATATTATTTGGTTTATTAGCAATCCAAAATTTTAGCATAAAATATAAAGAAGAAATAACACATTGCACTTCAAATAAAAGAATCAATATTCTGACCACAAAAATTCTAATTTTCAGTTGAATTTCCAGTGTTAAAACCATTTACATATAGAGTACCACAGTCGTGTCGTCACAACGCCAGGTAGCACTCTCTGTTGCCAACAAGACGTTGGTTACCGTTCATTATGCCTGCATAGGCTTTCTGGAATAGGCATCTTAAAATCTAATATTTTACCATCAAAATGTACTAAAAACACAAAAAGCTTGCATTATATTAGTTATCAATTAGCATTTACAAAGAAAAATGAAGATACAACTTCTTATTAATTACGTTAGAATCTGGGATCAATGGGTTTGTGAATAGATAAAATGGCGTCACATTTTGTGTCACCAATAGCAACGAAGTAGTATCACATGGTATTGTGACGTAACACTGTAGTACTCTATAAGAGAGAATACTCGACAAATATTCATTCTAACAAAATATGCACACTGTACTACTACATTGTGCTGCTATTAATCAAATAACATTGGACCATGGTTTTTAAACTTAATTATTTTTTACAAAATGTCAGACATAAAAATTAGTAAAAAATATTAGCCCCCCCTCCCCCACCCTCTCACCAAAAAGGAATTATCATAAGGAATCAACACAAGATATTTCAGTGCATGGAGAATTCAGCTTAACAGAAATCTAGCTTCATGAACCTATTATTAGTGGCGTAACGAAGGGGCCGGGGCCCTGTGTATTTCTGAAACTGGGGGGTGGGGGGCCCTTTTTAGGTCCCGGTCACCAATTTCGTCGTAGCATTTTAGGTGTGCATTGTTATTCAAAATTTTTTTAATGATG
>NW_022743525.1:0-675 GCF_011630105.1 Anneissia japonica | reverse complement strand
CTATGATTCTTATATATTTCAATGTTTACATCCATGCCATTTCCTGATGAAAAGATATGCCTACATAGCCTACATTTGTTGTACGTCTAGGGCCTGAGGGGTGCTTGTATGGATATAGGGCCTAGAGTATAAGCCTAGGATCGATGGGCTTTTCGGTGAATTAAAGCTCAGTTACACGTCATTGCTAACATTTATTTTGGTATGTATTGCATACCCATGTAATATTGTGTCTCCTAAAAATCCGCTATAGGCCAATTGGTTTTTTTTTAAATTTCTCTTGTTCTTATTTTGTAAATTTTGTCAGTCTTTATGTTAGTTTCGAAAATGTATTATCTCTCTATGTATTTAATTGTCCCTTTAGTCGTGTTAGATTTTGATCAGGCCTATCGCCTTTTTATAATTGTCTTTTAATTTAAATAGACCTGTATATTTGAAATTACCGAATGATGGTCTATAGTTCATCTTTTAATTAGTTAGTATATAATATTATCATCCATACAATCGTTTATATATAATTACTATATATTTACATGTTTTTGTATATAAGCTTATATATATGTTGAACAATAAATTATTTCAGTAGGCATATTCAGTATTTAATATTCAGTAATCGGTTTAGAAGAGGACTCTGCGAGTGCGGAAAAAACTTTTCCAACCGAGATTTAAACCCGGATC
>NW_022743524.1:0-773 GCF_011630105.1 Anneissia japonica | reverse complement strand
CACAGACATGTGGTAGACATGAGAACAATGATAATTATTAACCCTTGGGCTACAGACAGATCTGTGAAAGTTAAAAACGTATTGAGTTGATTGAGTAAAGCCTTGTTATACCTCCATGTTCTGACAGTGTAAGTTACTCACGGTTATGGGGTAGTTATCAAACAAGCGAATGTTATGAGATTGACCCCGACCGTTTGAACAGGATCACCTGCTTAAAAACAAACTGGGGCTACAGACAGATCTGTGAAAGTTAAAAACGTATTGAGTTGATTGAGTAAATCCTTGTTATACCTCCATGTTCTGACCATGTTCTGACAGTGTAAGTTACTCACGGTTATGGGGTAGTTATCAAACAAGCGAATGTTATGAGATTGACCCCGACCGTTTGAATAGGATCACCTGCTTAAAAACAAACTGGGGCTACAGACAGATCTGTGAAAGTTAAAAATGTATTGAGTTGATTGAGTAAAGCCTTGTTATTCCATGTTCTGACCATGTTCTGACAGTGTAAGTTACTCACGGTTATGGGGTAGTTATCAAACAAGCGAATGTTATGAGATTGACCCCAACCGTTTGAACGGGATCACCTGCTTAAAAACAAACTGTTCGTTCAGCAACCATATCGCCTTCATTGACCTATTTGTGTACTGTTTGTGTTTAACTTTTCATCACAATAATAACAAAAACAATAATAATAATAATAATAATAATAATAATAATAATAATTATAGTAATATTGATAATAATAATATTAATATTAATAATAATGATAT
>NW_022743523.1:0-1067 GCF_011630105.1 Anneissia japonica | reverse complement strand
GTGTCTACCGCGGTGCGGTAGATTAAGGCTTACCGCGGTAGGATAATTTGGCGACGCTCCCTAAATAATTATGTGTTTACATTGATATTAGTAATTTTTTTTATAAATGCAATTATAGTCTCCTATGCTGTTTTTATGTTTTTTGAAAAGTATTTTTAAGTTTGTGACCAGTGACTGATTTGGCCTTGTCTTTGCCACAAATGACAATAATTACTAAATACTGATTGATTATAATTGACATAAAATGATAAGTTATTAAATTTCCCAAAACTGATTGTTGAGTTAAATAGTGGTATGCTTACCTTTCTAGCATGTTTATCAACTTTCACTGCACTCAACAATACAGAACAAATCTGACATCTTATGTCTCTTGGCAACAGAAAAAGCTGAATGTACAAGATACTGTGGAAACATTTGTTTATTGTTTATTGATATTTTCCATATACTATACAAGATTCAATAGTAATTAATATTGTAATTTTAAAATTACACAATCTATATATTAAGTATAATGAAGTAAATATAATACCACTATATATATATTACAATAAAGTAAATATAATACCACTATATATTAATTACAATAAAGTAAATATAATACCACTATATATTGATAACATTAATTTGCAAGTAAGGAAATTAATTTTGATATTATAATTGTCAAAATATTCAATAATCAACATTTAGGTGTATCATGATGATCATTAGCATCTTGTCTCCAAAGCAAAGAGAGCATAAGGGGGTAAGTTAGCTGAGGCGGCTGAACTGGTGGTAGCTACTGTGATGCACAAATCTTTCAAGACCCTCAGTCCCTCGCTCAATTCCATCATGTGCTCTCCTTTTGTTTTACCTGGAGGACTGAAATTCAAGTTAAAATAGCGCAGGTTTTCGTATAACTAGACATTTAAGATATTGGTCTTAAACACCAAATACAGTACACTCTTCAGAGAGGAGTAGTCAACTCACTACAAAAATGACACCTTGGAAAACAAGTCTCAGATTTTATCCATTCCAACAAATTATCACTTATTAATAATACATTACTTGGAAAATAGTAACATAAAAGT
>NW_022743522.1:0-539 GCF_011630105.1 Anneissia japonica | reverse complement strand
TTGAGCACTTCATCGCCGACCGCCACCAGACGGGCGCATCTCTGCGTCCAGTCGAACTCGCGAAATAATCTCAGCAGGCCTGCGCCGGCCTCTCTCATGCCGACGCGTTTCAGAACCGTCTTGGTCAGGACGTCGAATCGCATGTTTCCTTTGCCTTCGCACTCGAGAACGGAGTCCGCCGTCGCCACGAGGTTGCCGGGAATCGCGATCACCGATCTGGGAGGGTTCGCGAAGAAGTGGAACTTGTTGACCGCGGCCATCCTGGCGAGCATGAGAACCGCGATTTGATTCATCGGTCGATCCAACTCGAACGATCTGCCTTGTTTGACCAGACCGTCGTTTAGCAGCCGCCAGTGCTTCCTGGCCACCGGCGTGGAGGCGATCGCCACCGATTCCACGGCGTAAAAAGAGGATTTGGAGGAGAACCGGTCGAACGAGTTCGGATCGTGCCCCGCGTCAGACAACCTGCCTTTTAGACCGGCCGCGTTCATCTTGAGGATGGATCTCAGCGAGTACAGCGTGTATTTTGCGGGATCCGA
>NW_022743521.1:0-826 GCF_011630105.1 Anneissia japonica | reverse complement strand
GGAACTTAGACAATGGAGGAATTAGAGAACAATTAAAAAACGACGTTAAGGGGAAATAAGATATTCTCCTCAGGGCGATTATTATTTATAGGCCTAGTAAATAGTACAGTATCTGTTGGTTCTTCATTACAAGGTTTAGGCCAAGGGTAATTAATGCTGAAATTATTATTATTATTATTATTATTATTATTATTTAGCATTAATTACAATGATATAGTTTGGACAAGTTCAATAACGCCGGAATGGTATATTATTTATTTAATAATATTTCTCTTATGCGCTCTATTTTTCATTTCATGCTTCAATTTTGTCCCATTCCCCCCCCCCCAAAAAAAAATTCAGTCCATGTCAGTATGTGAAGCGTGACTGTTGTGTCAGCCTGACCCTAGGCCTAGTTTAAGGAGGGGCCTAGGTAAGACCTCAGCCTGTAGTTAGGCCTATAGTTTATCCTCTTTCTCTCTAGCCTCTGGTATAACTGTACCTATCTACACTGTATAACAGGAGGTACTAGCTGTTGTTGTTGTAGATAACATACTAACATTTAATAACATCCAAGAAGGTCACAGTTAGTTACACAGTGACGTACATCACATAAGTCCGTGAAATTTCATAGGCCTACCGTGGTAAACATAGATAGAGCAATAATAGTAAAACTCGAGCGTCACGACATTGCGAAGTGTCTGCTCTTGTTCCTCGTATTGTACTCACTCGAGTCAATCCGAGATGGCCCGAGTGAAGTTTCATGCAAATGTTTCGTACGGAAAAAAATCGCATACCGCCTGTGAACAGCAGAACAGGAACCATCTCAGATCCATGGCAACAGATA
>NW_022743520.1:350-1144 GCF_011630105.1 Anneissia japonica | reverse complement strand
TGTGATGGAATTTGGTGTTATTATATAATCGTTTGTTTTATTTACATGGCAATTCACTTAACATACAGTATTTATATATATTTTACAGTATTTTCAAGCCTTGAAACTTTTTTAACAACATTTAAATCTATCCTGAACAACTTTGTTTCCTGACTTCATCTGAACTGGATCAAAAAGTACTAAGAAGTTTCAAAAGATCAAGATTGTCAAAATCGGTAAGTTAATAGATTCTAAAAACCAAATGTTTGGGCGAGACTTTTTTAAACCTTGTTTATCGAACCCGCCTACTGCAAATATTAATATTTTAAAAAGGAAATTGCAGTAAAAAATTAGTTTTTAAAAATTTTAATTATGCCCTCCACTGCCTTGAAATCTCCGAAGATATACATATTTATATAAATTTGAAAAATTTAACCATCCTAATTTACATTCACCAATAAAATTGTATATTTATTTTCTCCTCCGTCTGGATGTTTTAGGCAGACTGTTTGCTGAATAAAAAAACTAAATTTTATCTTTATTTTTATTCTGCCCTCNTACGCGAAACAAGGTATAAAGGAAGTCTCGCCTTAGCTACTGATGAAATAATATCCATGTAACATAACAATGTTTAGGATTACTGTGTGGATCTAAGCACTACATTGTTACTTTATTATTCGTAAAACACAATCTGTTTAGCTTCTATAAATATATATTGAATTATAGGATGATACTCTTATTAATAGTACTCAACACATCCTTAATAAAATCATATTTAAGACAATCAAAGTGTTTAATACTGTAAAACCAGCTAA
>NW_022743520.1:0-202 GCF_011630105.1 Anneissia japonica | reverse complement strand
GATATTGTCATCATAGATGATCTATAGTATGGTGTTCATCTCATGAATAAATTCAGGTGTTAGGGCACATAGAAAGAATTATTAGAATAATACTCCTTTTTAAAAAAATGTGATGGGGGTGGGTTTTTTTATAACCGCATCAATATTTCCAAATAGTTAATGTGCGCAGGAGTGATAATCTAACAATTTTTTCATGTCACAA
>NW_022743519.1:0-1012 GCF_011630105.1 Anneissia japonica | reverse complement strand
GTTCATTATGAGAAAGACAGGCGAAAATCGGCATTAGAAGGGCAGGGCATACAGTAGATGTAGATGTTTGTATCCTCCATTATGATGCAGATGTTCTCTCAAACAGAACGTAATGAACACACATTCCTCCCTTCCTAAATTTCTACCTGGTCAGTGTCACTATGTGCAACGGTATAAAAAATGTTTTGTCCCCAATCTTGCTGTTTTTTAACAAGCATGCTAAAAGATAATACACACATCATGAATTAACATATTCGGTTTTAAATTAAATTTGTACAGCATTCTAAATTGTATAGAAATTTTTAAAAATTGACCTATTATTTATTAATCATTGCATATCATTCATTTTTATATTAACATTATCCTTTAATTTTAAATTTTTTAAAAATGTTTAAACAATCATCCAACAGGAACGCTTTGTTCCCACTTGCATGTGAAAAACATCAAAAATATAATCAAAACGTTTTACATATTGTAATGAATACAGTTTATTAAATGCTTGCGGTACACAACATAAATGGTTCTGAAAAGACCTGCTGTTTTGTTGAGAATGTCTCAAAGTTTTGATTAAGTTGCTTCAATTACCATCAGAATAATATCATCTACAGTACTACAGATATTCTCTAACAAAACAACAGTACTTTTCAGAACTATCTATGTGGTGTACCGCAAGCATTTAATATAGAGTATTATTACTTCGGCATGCAAACCATCAAACAATATTTTAAACACAGTTTATTATGTAAATGTTTGTAAAAATTTTTAAACAATCATCCAACAGGAACGCTTTGTTCCCACTTGCATGCGAAAAACATCAAAAATATAATCAAAACGTATTACGTATTGTAATGAATAAATACAGTTTATTAAATGCTTGCGGTACACAACATAGATAGTTCTGAAACTATCTATGTATAATGAATGTCTAATTGAATCAGTAGTCTACTGGTCAATAACTGTATCTTTTTTGTTGAGCTTAATCTGACATCATTTTTCCTCTGCTATCAGTTCT
>NW_022743518.1:472-705 GCF_011630105.1 Anneissia japonica | reverse complement strand
GGGACACATTTTATTAAATAGAAATTGAAATTTAATACGTAATATGAAAAATTCATATTTATTTTTTAAATATTCTGAGAGCTTATACAATATATAACTCTATACTTATGTACTGTACACGTGTTATACATCTTAATAAAAGCTTCTTGCGCTCTAGTGAGTCTGTTACTTTTTAAATTTTCTATATAATACTTAATAAATAAATACAGTGAAGCGTTTCGCAGTCCTTTGTC
>NW_022743518.1:0-454 GCF_011630105.1 Anneissia japonica | reverse complement strand
GGGTTACACCGTTACATTATACGGTACTTTTTTTAACTTTTGTACATCATACATAATAAATAAAAATAGATAATGCTTTACATACTCCTGTGTCATTGTGTGTTTAGTCTCATGGTTCTAAGTTCTTACATTCTCATGGGTTACACCATTACATTATAATTTAAAAAAAATTTCTATAATATATCTGTACAAAATTAATAAAAATAGATAATGCTTTACGTACTCCTGTGTCACTGTGTGTTAAATCTCATGGTTCCAAAGTTCTTACATTCTCATGGGCTACACCGTTACATTATACATGTACTTTTTAAAGTTTTCTTTATTATACCTGTACAAAATAAATAAAAATAGATAATGCTTTACGTACTCCTGTGTCACTGTGTGCTAAGACTCATGGTTCTGAAGTTCTTACATTTTCAAGGGTCACATGGTTACGTTACCTTTTTTAAATTTT
>NW_022743517.1:0-1917 GCF_011630105.1 Anneissia japonica | reverse complement strand
AAAACAACAAAGTCAAATTCAATAATCAAAAAAAGACATCATATAAATAAAGCTATGTATAATAATGTTTGCCCTACTTAATGTGTTATACTATAGTACTGAATCCTAGGTACATTGCCAAATGCTCACGAAAAAAATCTTGCAAGTGATTCGGGTGGGGATCAAACCTACGACCTCCATAACTGGCCTGGTGCCTTAACCACTCAACCACTTGATATTATTCCTAAACAGTTGTTTATACCTATTATATGTTCATATTGTACAGTTGTATATTGAATATGTATGTAAATATTACTGAGTATAATATTATTTATTGTAATAATTATATAGTTATTTTAATTGATAATATAATTTGCTTTCATTTCAGACTGACATCTTCCTGGTCTGCTTCAGCGTAGTTGGACAATCATCATATGCTAATGTTCAAACAAAATGGCATCCAGAACTGGCCCACCATGCACCAGGAGTTCCATATGTGCTTGTTGGTAAGCCCTAATTTGTTGTTTTAATATAAAACATTAAAACAATAGTTCTGTCCTAGTCTACTTGTTAAAAATTGATATCATCATCATTATTAGCATCATAATTATTTAATTTTTATCATTATAATTTTCCTTTTATTCAATAACTATGGTTGAATGTGTTATGGACCTTTCTGGAGTGTCAGAACAACTGACTGATCAGAACAGAGCCAGAAACATGTGTTCTAAAAACACACAAGTGTACGTAATAATAATATGTAGGTTTTATATAGCGCTCTATATAAGTAAGGCTTTTCCACATTATTACCCCAGTCATTGGAACGATGCCTATAGAGCGACGTTCCGCAAACTATGGTCCGTGGCCCGAATTTGGGCCGCGAAACATTTTTAGAGGTCCGTGAAGCCGTCTGGAAATTGAAAAAATAAATAAATAAATAACAAAGAGACGTTCCATCATGGAGAAAATAGTTTATAATAAAGCCGCTTCATAGTTACAGCGAATGCGTCGCTTGCACACACTATTTGAGATAAGCGGTTTTTGTGTCTATGCCGCCTCGGGAGCTAGACACTGTGTTATCGTCTAGTATTAACCCTGTAAGATCGAGTAAGTCTGGTATGGAGGAATGATGGGATGAGTCATGAGCTAAAGCTAAAGATAAGACCTGTCCTAGAAAGATCACTACAGTAAACAACACCACACATTTCTTGATAACTGAATGCCTATGTGGATATAATACTTTATTACTAAACATAATACCTGTATAGTAAGGTAGTTTTTCAAAGTTGCGGAGTAACAGATTGTGGGTAAAAGAAGGAAAAGCTATGACGTGTGTGGCTGAACTGTGTTTGGTTGAATCATGGTAGAAAAAAAAATCAACAATTGTGGTGGCGGGGGGGAACACAAATGTACGGTATTATTTATTTAATAAAATAATATTTAATTTGTATACAATGAAATTTTATCACTGAGAGAACAGATAATGTTGTCAAAATATTGTATATACATGGAAGCTTCATGATCAAAAGTTATTGCCAGGATTTGGTACTGTTGAACCTTGGCGCTGCTGGGCCGCGGCTTGGTACCTGGAATCGTAAATAGGCCGTGAAGTAAAAAGTTTGTGGAACGCTGCTACAGCGCATTTTGCACTTAACCTCCTTAGGTACCCACTTATACTCCTGGGTGGAGAGAAGCAATGCAGATAAAGTGCCTTGCTCAAGGACACAAGCAAAATGCACAGCGAGGGATTGAAACATACATACGCTGTCATTTTGTGGAACCTCAGCAGTAATATTTAATGGCCCTGTTACACCTTGACGATTTAGTCAGCATATGCCAAACGTATCAAAATTTCTCTAAAACACTGGCATACGCTGAACTATCGATGCTTTTTTCAACTTTGGGTGCATTCATAGCGTATTCATAATGTATTGGATG
>NW_022743516.1:0-669 GCF_011630105.1 Anneissia japonica | reverse complement strand
ACAAACTGCTTAGTTCCATGCATGGATACAGTAAATTTGGATTAAATTTCCAGCCTTTGCAACATGATGTCTTTGGCACAAGGCACGGTCCAAGCCATCGATTCATCAGGTTGCTCACTCTACTCACAACTTAAAGTGTGTCCTCATTCAACAGCTAATTTAAGGCTCTGTTGCATTTAAATTTAAATGATCAATGTTGTCATTTTTCATTCATTACAAACATGAAACCCCTGCATGGCTATTAAAGATAAATGCTGTTCATTTAAGGTACTTAAACTGAAGGCAAAGTTAGCCTCTTCAAGTTATGGAAGCAGGTTAATGGATTGTGACCCAAGATTAATTGCTACAAATGGATGAACTAACCAATTCATACAACCATTTTATGTTAGAGGGTCAAATGCGAGCAGTAGGTTGAGATAGTAACTGGAATTTATTCAACTTGATTCATTGATTAAAAAACAGCAGTACATATAAATGTATTCTATACATAATTACAAACATGGCTCATGAACCTATAAATTGTTTTCCAGTAAAAGACGAGGTCACTCCTATGAAATTGACAAGTCTGCTGTGATTTGTTTTGTTGGCTCTCCTTTAACCTTTAAAAAAGCAAGGTCTCCCCTATGCAATTGAAAAGTCTGTTGTGATTACTTTTGTTGGCTTGCCATT
>NW_022743515.1:1645-1965 GCF_011630105.1 Anneissia japonica | reverse complement strand
AAATATATGAAAGGCGCGTTGAAAACACTTATTGTCCCAATATAGTGCGTATGAAACCGCCGTGCCTCGTCGACGGCGTAATCGATGTGTTTTTCCTCCATCATCTCCAATCTAGCGGCTTCCACCAACTCAAATGCTTCCTCGTAGTCGGTGCGATCGATTCCGGCCTTCAGGCACGCCTCCTCTTCCGTGCATTCCTCCCTCTCCAATATGCCGTTCACTATGGCCACGATGGTCTGTGGCGATTCGATGGCTGGTCTCGAGAAGAATTCGTCGTAGCTGGCGTCCGAGTCGGATACGGGACCGGCGAAAAGGCAGCG
>NW_022743515.1:0-1636 GCF_011630105.1 Anneissia japonica | reverse complement strand
CGGCGCGTCACGTCCACGGCGACTGGACAGTACAGAACGAGGAACCTGTTGGTCGGCGTCGATTTGTTGTCCGAGTAGCAGACCACGTTGAAGCTCACGCGCGCCAGATCTCCCTTGACTATCTTGGACCGCCGCTTACCCGACATCGGCTTCGGTGACAGACCGGGTATGAGGTCGGCGACCGGCAAGTTCTTGTACCTCCTGTCCGTGTCGGCGTTTTCGAGGAAGGCGTTCTTCGCCCAATCAGTCACGTGTTTGAGATCCGGATTGTTTTCCTCCATTGAACAGCGCGATCGAGCGAGGTCGTTCGCTTTTCTGAAGCTGGTGTCCGTCTTCATCTTGATCTGCGGGCATCTCGGCGATCCTTCGACGGGAAGCTTGAACTTCTGGTAAACGCCTGCCACGTCCGCCACCTCTTTCGATCCGTAACGACCCCTGAATCTCTTTACGAATCCGGCTAAGAAGCGATCGACGTTCAACTTACCGCCGGAGTCGTAACACTCCTTGTAACTAGGGTGCGACATCCAAGCGGTCGCCGCGTGGTGGAAGAACAGAGCGTCTATCAAGATGGCCACCAGTCCCATCTTCGCCATCCTGAACTGCCCGTTTTTGGAATTGTAGATTCCGTTGAGGTTGAACGAGTAACTGGCGGCGTTCACGTCCGTCGTACCGACCCGTTCTTCAAACATCTGGTTGCAGCCGGTGGTCTGCATTCTCTTCTGCTTCTCCTCGGACGTAACGTAGTTGCCACGCTCGCCGAGGTTTGGTTCGTACATGAGGCCGATCGAACCCGTGCTGATAGTCTTCGTCTTGTTGCCGTGCTTATCCAAGAACTCGACCGAACATTTCGAACGCGATTCGTCTCCCTCGACGGCGGACAGACGGACGGATTTCACCTTGAGTATGTCGGTCGCCTGTCTTCGGTCCCACGCCTCGACGCATTTGAGGACGGTGCGTCCGTTGTCGCTCGTCCTTTGGTGCACGTTCGTCACCGACTCGAGCACGGAATAGACTACCTTTGCGAAAACCGGCGTCCGTCTGAACTTCTCCATGAACGCGTCGAAGCTGGTGACGGAACCGACCCCGCATTCCAATTTGTCCGATCCTGGGAAATTCGAAGGGTCCATCGCCTCCTCGTCAGTGTACTCGATGGTTCTCGATTCCGGCCACATTTCGCAAGTGTGCATCACCCAATCCAGGTATTCCGTCGGCAAGTATTCCAGCGACAACTTGTCGAGAAGTTGAACGATTGCATCGTCTTTGTCCAAATCCATATTACGGTTACGTGTTGCCAGTTCGATCGACATCGTTGGAGTGAATAATTATCGGTTCTCATTAACGGTATTTAAATAGAAAAAAAAAATTCGCACATACGTACTCGGATGGTGTCGCTATATTTTCCTCTGTCCTTCGTTGCGATCGCGTCGGCGACATTTCTAGCGATGCTGTGTGCTTTCACGCCCGACCTGACAGTCGACGATGTCGAATTTTTGGGCACCGGGGCGGTTTCGAAGCTGACTTTGTCGGAAGGAAAGGTGATCGCCGTGTTCGCGGTTCTACCTGGATCGGCAACGTGCAGCATGCACGCCACGGACGATTTTTCGATGCTCGCTTCGGTCTTGTGTTCGGAAGGAAA
>NW_022743514.1:0-573 GCF_011630105.1 Anneissia japonica | reverse complement strand
ACAACTCCACTGACCCTTTTAATAAAAGCCTTTTGTAGGGACAAGTTAATTATATTGTTTTTAATGTGAAACTCCTCCAGATTCTCAGCGAGTAGTTGATAGTTTAGCTTACCAACTGACGATGCTAAAGCAATCATCCTAAAATTGGATGGGTCTGACGTATCTCCTTAATATGTAGAAAGCTAACATTACTTGTGGTCCAATTATTTATACTGTAGGTCTAAATATTATTTTTTTATTATAACTATTTTTATTATTTATTTTTATGTTATCCAAATTATTTTATAATTATAATATTATTTTGTTTATAATAATAATAATAATGATAATAATAATAATAATGATAATAATAATAATTATTATTATTATTATTATTGCTGCTGCTGCTGAACACAAAAACTTCAAAAACTATAAAAATAAATAAATAAAACCACCTCAAAATAACGTATGCAAACCTTCCCATTTACTTTCCCATGAGCTATTGTTTTCATTTATAACTGCATTATAGTTTTCGATAAAGTAATATTTCCTTATTAACTGAATTTTAAATACATTAAAACAAGGTTTTTCATC
>NW_022743513.1:0-1129 GCF_011630105.1 Anneissia japonica | reverse complement strand
GTGATAGCCCACCTACCAACCATGTAATTAATGTTAGTGTCGAATTGCACAAATCTGATTGGTCATTTCATCAAGTGACCATCAGCTGATTTGAATTGTCACTTCATGTAGAGCCAACGGAAGCGGTAGTATTTTGAATTTCTCTCTGGACTTTCATGATGTTAGGCAGTTATAAACATACTCCTTGGAATTATTTTAGCAGTACTGTATTCACTATCAAGCAGGGTTGCCATTTGGCCTTTTTGACGGCCAGATTCCTCAAATCTGGCCGTATAAAAATTTGCCTGGCCGTAACGTTTGAAAAGTCACGGTCAAACTATATTTGGCCGAATTTTTGAATTTACATTTTTTTTTCAATACAGGCCTAATATAACAAACTTGTTTTGGATGTGTTGTTTTTGTTAGCTTAAATTCTATATTTGATTCTAATCACAGTGGCGGATCCAGGGGGTTCAGAGGGTGGGGTTCATTCCCTCCCCCCACTCTGTGAAGAAACGTAACAAAACACTATAGGTCCTGGCTTACAAAATTCATGCTAACTAGACGCGGTTCCAGACCTTCGCCCACTTCGCCCAAGCGAAGGTCAGGGTGAGAATTCAAAATAAAAATTCAATCCAACAATCATACTTACTTTCCTTGACACTTATTTTGAACATTACCATTAGAAAAATGTTTAAAAATCCACACCATCCTATACCTTACACTTTTAAACTGATTGTACTGTAGGCCCTACCAGAGAGAGAGGTACGGTACATTCCCAATACATTATGGTCTTCCACTTCTATAGCACATGATACAGTGCATAGCAAACGTTATGTAACCACTAATAATACTCAGGTCCAGTGGCGTAGGTATGGGCAGTGCAGTCAGTGCACAGTACTGGGGCCCGGGGCTATTGGGGGCTCATTCAATAGGTTTAATGATCTAAAAATGTAACTTTAAAAAAATCCTATTCAAACTCTAAAAGGACCCTTCGATAATATTAGGTTTTAGAGGCTATAGTTATTGATTATATTCATTACAATTTACCTATTAGGCCTACCTATTTCCCAAACGCTGCAAGTGTAAAAAAAAAAACAACAATACAAGCCCTTACGTATACGATGGACTAATATACTTTTTGAAATCA
>NW_022743512.1:376-1316 GCF_011630105.1 Anneissia japonica | reverse complement strand
TATTACAATTATATAATATTATCAATGTAGCCAACCAGCATAAACAATATAAAAGAAACTAGAAAATAATGAAAGTTTTATTGTATTCATTATCATTTATCAGCAAGTACTGTTCTGTTATTTTCTTCTTTTCATAGTGCATTGTAAAATACAATACAATGCAATTCAAAAAGTCAATGCAAATTTTTATAAAGAAAATAAATGTGTTGTTGATGAATGTTCATACAAGGAAAAACCTTAATAATATCTGGTAATATTTCTCAACACAGTGTACGGTATGATGTCATATCAAATAGATAACAACATTCATACAAACAGTATACAGTTCCAATCTGATAGGACTACAGTACTTTCAATTGATTCCTGTTTCTATCCATGGCCTGAATTGCCACTGCAGTTCCTTATCCCTCATGTAGTGACAAGGCTTCATCCTGATTTGCAATAGCAGCCTCAAGTAATTCCACCACTCAATGTTTACATCTTACTAATTTCTCAATGGTTTTTGCTCTATTAAAAGTACTTAATATATTATTGTCTTTTTACAAAAAAAATACATGGGAGAACATGACTTCGACCAGGAAGCACTTCTTTAATTCTTGACTCCAACTTTCAGGTGATGCAGAATGAGCATTTGCTTTGGCTGTGGTTCATCAACTTCCATTCACTTGATTCTGTGGTCTGTGAAAATTAATTAAACAAACTAATTCAAAGAGCTTATCAATGCTACTGTGATGGTTTTAATGATCAAATTTGTATTTAAATTGTTTTTTTTTAAATCAAAGGTTGTTTAAAAAAATAAAATAAAATAAAATAAATAAGTAGTATCAGTATAATACAATATTAAATGCAGGTGGTGATGTTTAATTGGACATCAAAGTGCTGATAAATATTATTTGCTTAAGTCAGTTTTGATACCTATTAATTAATATATTTTTTTGTT
>NW_022743512.1:0-339 GCF_011630105.1 Anneissia japonica | reverse complement strand
ATACTGTACTATTAATATAATAATTTTGTTATATTCTTTTCATGAAGACATTAAAATCAAATTAAGCCTGAATTACTTAGCCTAAGCACAGTCACTGAAGGGCACATCCCCCACCCCAAAAAACTGAACTGATTCAATTTGTGTAGTAATTGTTCTTGGTAGACAGTAGTAAATAGTTGCTATATAATTGTAGATTGTCTTCACGGTCAGTTGTTTATGCTGGGTCGATTCATTGCCAACATTATTGTCTCAATATGCTTATTACAATATACAGTAACATCATCGTATTTGATTCACAATACTCTGTGGTTATTTTGCTGTCGATAGTACCCAGTTTGA
>NW_022743511.1:677-892 GCF_011630105.1 Anneissia japonica | reverse complement strand
CTCCGTCGAACCGACGTGAGCGATCGGTACAAAGCGATCACTGCAAACATGCCGGTCGGCACCAACATCTTCGTGTAAATTCGGCGCATTAATTAAAAATAAAATATGCTACATTCTCGGTACTTCGTGTTTTTTCGTTTCAATTTCTTTTGATGTAACCGTATTTCTACCTCGGCTGCCTTTCGGCATACATACCGTCATAGTTATACTTAAGA
>NW_022743511.1:0-645 GCF_011630105.1 Anneissia japonica | reverse complement strand
TCGTACTGTAAAAATCGATGGCGGACGACGAACGGGTAAGAAATCTGCAGATGCAGATGGAGGAGAGAAAAGAATATATAGGAGTACTTGAAAAAAGCTTGGCCGTGGCGGCGAAGAAGAATGACGTACTGCTTGGAGAAAGGCTGTCGATACTCGAAGAAGAGAGAAGAACTTTCATCGCATCTGTCAAATCTTTAATGGATTCTGTTCTTTGCTTTACCTATATAGTGGTATTGTGGTTACTGATTGAGTTCATTGTGGAAAGGTATCGAGGTTTGACTAAGTGATGGAGAAGAAAAAAATGTACAGCATCCAAGATAATAGTAATTGTACATTATTCGACGTTTGAATGAATAAATTACGTAAAATATTAAAAAAAAATAATTATGTTCGTGTAAGTTTTTTGTTGTTGTTATTGCGCTGACATACGTAGAAACATGTAGATCGCCCTCTATAATACTAGGAGATTAGATCTTATGCCGACATTCGCTAAAAAAGAAACACAAAAAGGCACACAAGGTTTAAATTTTCAAACCTTTATTGTAACAATTAACAAGGGGTCGCACCTTTCAGGATCGTTTCGCATTCTCTCGCCGTCGATTTCACGTGTAGGTGTTGGGCGAAAAATTTTCTGTAACGTTCTGC
>NW_022743510.1:0-519 GCF_011630105.1 Anneissia japonica | reverse complement strand
TCGCTGAAAATAGTGCAGTTTATTGATCTGTTGGCGTCAATATTTTTTTAAAGTTTCAACACCAAAACTAGTTTCTTAACATGTACTCAACCATTTCTGATCCACTTCACTGCTAGAGGGCAAGAGGATTGTTTTCCAAATCTTTTCCAACAGGTCATGAAACAGCTTAGTATTCGTTGAATTAATTCAAGACTATTTCCTTCATTTAGGTATACATTTACATAGCTTTGTACCACAGTACGATGCACTACAATACTTTCGGAATATACTTTAAAGTTTGTTCAACTATTTTGTGCACAATTTTGAATGACTTCATGAATACGTTTTAGATTTACTTAACTACAAAGAACCGAAATGTTCTCAGTAGGTCTAACCTGGCTCTGTGACCATTCTATTATTTTATAACTACTGTATACTGTTTGTTTATTCTGAAATCACATATGAGTAATAATAGACGTATTATTATCCGATAGTTTTCATTGATCTAGTTGGGGGCCTGAATTTTGTGTAGGTGAATAA
>NW_022743509.1:0-2799 GCF_011630105.1 Anneissia japonica | reverse complement strand
GGCATCAACTAAACATCTTTTATCCCATACCTTAATCCTCTTCATTATATATTATGCAAGAAATATAATATCGTTTTAATCATGACACATTCTGAAAACTGAAAAGAAAATAAGTGAAGGAAATACAAATGAGATAATCATTATTAGAAACTGTAATATTCTATTATTTGCAATTACACAAAAAACAGTGTCTTACCGCTCATATCATCATTCCACATTTCTGGAAATGATCCAATAATGTCCAACAAATGTTTGTACTCTCTCTGTAAATCGGCATCCATTTCATTCACTTTATAATAAAATATAAATTATGCACGTTATGGTCGTTTTATATATAAGCCTAATGCATACAGGGGTGTCTATAAACCGAAGACCAAAACTAAAAACCGTAATGTAGAAAAAAATAATGCATAAAACGTACCTTTAAATGTCTCACAGGGGATTGGAAATGGTTAGTATGGTCTAAAAATACCTACCTAACCTAACCGTAATGTCGAAAAATATAATGCATAAAATACGATTTTAATTACAGAAAAAAGTGCTCTCTCGCGGAAATGAGACTTTAACTGCTAAACGTACCTTTAAATATCTCACAGGGGACCGGAAATGGTTAGTATGGTCTGAAAATACCTACTTAACCGTAATTTGGAAAAATATAATGCATAAAATACGATTTTAATATATTTAAAGAAAAAGTGCTCTCTCGTGGAAATGAGAGAGCACTTTAAAAACCTCACAGGGGCTGAAAATGGTTAATGTGATCTCAAAATACCTACCTAACCGTAATGTCGAACAATCACACAAAATACGACTGTAATATACCTTACAGGAGACTGGAAATAACTAACATGGTCTGGAAATACCTACCTAAAGCTGGCGTCACACGGTCAGATTTGTACAAAATTTTTGATACATTTTTTGACATGAGTAGGTAGACACTTGGTATTCCCTAGCCACACTGTTAAATTGTTTGATATATAACTTGTCAGCCCATAAGAATATTAAGACCAAGTAAAATTAGGCCACTTGATATGCCAACACCCAGACGTTTTTAGTTTTTGTTCAATATGGATGTAAATTTGTTAGTTACTGTAGTCAGTCTTGTATATTTGGTAAATGAAATGGAAAAGAAAGAGAAAGTTAAGAGATTGAAAAAAAAAATGTACTTGGGTTAGGCCGTGGATTCACAAATTAAATAAATATTTAGCATATCATAGTATATTAAAAGAGTTGGATGCTGGCGATAAGGGGAAATACAGTAACTTTCTCCGGATGAATAAGTCGCCCTTTGATGATATTTTGCAAAAAAAAAGTCTTCCTCTTGATAGTACTCAATTAAATCTGTGAAGATTTTTTTTGGAATTTTATTTATTTTTTTTTTTTTGTATTTTCTTTACTACCAAACTAAAAAAAAAATGCTGTGGGTCTACTGATACATGATCTATTTCTATGCAGATCCCTACCATTTCCCAAAGGTCTAAATTTTCTGCGCTGCGAAAACAGGACATGTTCTATTCCTTTCCATTCACTTTAGACACCCAAGGGAACCAGGTTTTAAAGAATTCTAAGTATAAATACTGTTGATAGGCCCATATGTTATAATCTGTCTTGCAAATATCCATGAGCGCATACACATCGTTACCAGTCATGAACATCTAATACTTATCAAAACTAGGCCTATATAGTGGATCTATTCTGTATAAATGAAAATGTACTTACTCTGTGTCGCATTCATTTCGCTGACGCAATGTTGTTAACCAAAACAATGCATTTCACTAAAACTTTAAAAAAAATGAAGACGGGCTTATACCAAAAAGGCCTATTGCTTCGTATTTATACCAATGTGTGACCAATCAAGTTGTAGAAAATGAACGTCTGTACACTTTAGACAACTGTCATTAATTCTTATATTTTATTGTATGAGTGTAGCCGGTGCATTCCCAAACCGCATTCTTAAATCTAATCTTGCGGCATTTAGACGCTACACTGCTGTCCAATCCTGCTGTCCATTGTTATTGCTGCGAAGCAGCCAATTCATGTTCTTGACAGCAATTTGACCTCTGAAAGGTCGTTGTTTGTCAAAAGACAAGGGTCTAAGACGACTGAGAAGCGGAGTTTCTTTCTTTAATTCGTTCTGCCGGGTAAAATCAATTACTTTAGGCGACGTTTGTAGACTAACCAACACGTACCAACGTCCGCATGTCGCGCTAGCCTTATCCTACTAGGATGGTATAGGCCTAGCCTTGAAGGGACGAAGGTCCCAATGAAAAACAACGTCGCTCCTTGATAGCTAACATTGTCTATTTAACATCACAATAATTCATTATTAGAACTATAGTTGTTTTTTGAATTGTACTCCACAAATCTCAGCTGTCCTAAACATATTATCAACTTTGGTGGATTTCTTCCCCCAAAACAATGATTTGACCTGCATTTTGTCCAAAACTGAGTGTCATTCCACTGGGATGAGAAGAAGTAGCCTGTCATTGAAGCCATGATCAACATACAGAACAGCCCCTGCAGTAAATGCGCAAACGATGAAATAGATTTATAAAAAGTAAATATATAAAGGAGGGGACCGAAACCCATAATAAATTAATTTCTGGACAATCCTTCTCTCCCGGTGGAATTTCGTCTATCATCCACCCCTAAGGCAGAATTCACAACAATCCCAGTTCTTGTGCACTCTTTTTTACCCACTTAAATGTGTACATCAGTGTGTTACGAACATTCGTCATGCATGTATATCCACTTTAAAAAGACAAATCCTTTCGTATTGTACAAGCCCAAATAGAAAAA
>NW_022743508.1:0-742 GCF_011630105.1 Anneissia japonica | reverse complement strand
TAATAAGTGTAATGTGTATTTAGTCAAAAAAAATCATCTGTTCACAAGCAATACAGAACAGTAACTATTTTTTATTCATATCAAAATAGAAAGTTTAGTCCTGAGTCAACAACCTTGACATAAAATAAAATGTTATTCAACACTTGATGACAAATAAACACCCTTCCTCCACCCCCTATTTTTTTTATAAAGTACTTTTTTCCTTGATAGAGCCTCATTGAGATCAGACCATTGTAATAAATGTAAACAATGGTATTGTTTGCTAATACAGTTGAATATCTATGATAGCTTTTGCATGCTTCGTCAAACTCAAATCTCTATACTGTAGAGTTTTTTTTCTGTATCACACTATCCAAATTACTGATTATGTCAGTCACTCTTGCTAGTATTCCTGAAGAATAAGTGCAATCAACAGTTGCATTAATTAATGATTGCATAAAACTGCATACTTATAGTATCAAAAACAGCCTTAAACCAACAATTACATTAGTTGAAGATTTTCATAAAACTGCTTACTGAATTCTTAAAAAAAAAAAAACAGCCAAAACCAACAATTACATTCATTAATGAGTGCTACGATTTTGCAATTATACAACTTCATTTATTTGTATAAAAATGTACATAAAATTACATTTTTAATACGATTTTGCAATTATACAACTTCATATATTTTTATAGAAATGTAGTACATAAATATATTAAAATTCTAATTTTCAATTACACAATTATACGTCACGAACGG
>NW_022743507.1:65665-72007 GCF_011630105.1 Anneissia japonica | reverse complement strand
CCTTTTTTTTACCTCCCAAAAGGGGGGGCCGGGGCCGGGCCGGCCCCCCCCTAAATCCGCCCCTGCAAACACAGCACGGAGGCCTAGATTTTTTCACTTAAAACATCATGATACGAGAAGGTGTAAATAAATATAAAACAACTCCACACCATACTTGCATGTTGAGGATGAAACTAAATCGTCTTTTTAAAGAAAAAGAAAGCTTAAACCAAACAAAAAGCATAAACAAAAAGCATGATTTAGTGGCACCAAACTGCGAGCACACCTTCGTCATGCCTCCATCTTCTACTTTGTAATTTAATATTGGCAGAATTGGCAGTGTTATAGTACTAAAGAACTCTATAATCATGGCATCACAACAACATTTGTGGAATCAAATCAATAGTTTTACTTTATTTAAAGGTATCATGTAGCTTTCAATGTTTTTATGGTGGCGGGATGGAATTCCAAAAGGTGGTTTGACGGAATTAAATAATTATTTTAGTTTAAAATTAAAATTTTCCAAATTACTTTTTAAGCCAAAATCATAAATTACACTTTTATAATCATAATATTGTTAAGAATTATGGAAATGGAATCGATGCAAACACTTTTAAAAACAAATTATACTTCATAATGGTGGTGCGGAATAATGGTGGTACGGAATTCTTAATAAGTGGCGGGACGGAAAATAATAAAATGGGTTTAAAATTAATTTTATTTTGACAAAGTTATTTTTCAAAGTTAAATCATAAATTACACATGTAAAATCATATAATAGCAAAATGTAATGAAAATCAAATCATAATAAAGCGTCTAGAAAAAATTAAATTTGTTTTAACTGGTGGCAGTACAGAATTTGACCCAATAAAAATGCATGTCACATTTTTGGCTCATGTTGTTTTCAAAGCCGGCATAGAGCCTGACCCTACTAATCTTGAGAAGGTCAAACGTTGGCCTATTCCACGTAATGTCACCCAGGTCAGAGGTTTTGTGGGTCTTTGCTCATATTACAGGCGTTTCGTGAAAAACTTTGCCTCAATTGTTCGTCCTCTGCAACTGCTACAGTAACACACAAAGGCGTACCTTTTGTTTGTCAGATGAGTGGGATCATGCTTTTAACATATTGAGAGAAAACTTGATAACCCACCAATTGTGGCATATCCTGATTTTAATTTACAATTTAAACTTTTCACAGATGATTCAGAATTTTCTATTGGCACTGTATTGACTCAAATTCAGGAGGGTAAGGAACGGGTTATCGCAAAAGTGGGAAGAAGTGGTCTACTTATGATAGGGAATTGTGTGGAGTGTCAGGCATTTTAAGCATTATTTGCGTGGTAACCATTCTTATTGTTACAGGCCACAAACCCTTGACAGGTTTACAGGGGTTACATAGAAAATGATGTGACAGGTCGTCAAACATGATGGATTCTTGATTTGAATATGTTCAATTGGAAGATTGTGTACAAATCGGGTAAGACACATCTGAATGCGGATTCATTATCCCGTAGACCCGATCCTAGTTTAACAGTTGATCAAGCTTCTGAAGAGTGAGATGGATGTTATAGTGGAAGATAGTACCTGTAAGGGAATAGACTGTAAAGTTCAGGATGTACAACTTCTTGTGATGGTTTTTCACTTCATAATCAACGTAATATTAAATTAATTAATGAACCGGATAGAGACCCTGAGTTGCAGGAGTTCAAAATGTGTGTCCAGTCACATGGTACAGTAAACCCCATCATTTTGCAGGCAAGTCCCTGTATTATGAACGATTATGTAGGCAGTTTCATCGTTGTTAAAGATTTATGATGGTTTAATGGTCCGCATTACTCATGATAGACGTAAGGGTGAAATTGTACAGTCCATCATACCTAGTTCTCTATAAAGGGAAGTATTAACATCATTTCATGGTTCTAATTCAGGACATTATAATTCTGACAAGACTCATTTCAGCTAATTGTTACTGGCCTGTATATATAGCACGTGATGTGAAGAAATTTTGTTTGGAATGTCTACCGTGTCAGGCAAGACAAAGACCTGTCCCTGGATTACATGCTCCAATGGATACAATGCCAGCAAACCATCCATTTGAGAGAATTGCAGCCGATATTTTACAGAGTTGCCTGTGTCAGCCAGAGGTAGTCGTTACGTGTTAGTAGTAGGTGATTGCTTTACCAAATATATAACTTTATACACAATTCCAAGTGCATGCGAAGATTTTATCAAGTGACATGGCGTACTAGGGTGTATTCATGGGCTCAGTTTGAGTCAAATTTATTGAAGGGAATCTGTAAATATTTATTAATCGACAAAACCAAAACTACCCCGTATCACCCGCAATCAGACGGGATGATTGAGCGCTTTAACCGCACACTGAAGGATCAACTGGCTAAACAGCAAGCAAGGAGTGGGACACCTTACAGTAGGAAAGCACCAGGAAAAATCGTGTCAAATTTCGCCTAGGAGAGGGTGCCCTTTTTTTCGAAATTAGTTCAAATTATCGAAATTTGGTGGTGTTTGAAAAAACGCTAATTCATCAAAGAACTTACTTAACAAAACAAAAATAACAGTGAAATATGTTTATAAATCGTTTAACAATACAGTGAAATACTTTTGGTGTATTTTGACCCAAACGATAAAGTGTAATTTAATGGACAATTCGTGGTACACGATTTTTACGATTTTGTGCCCTAGATAATCGTTAATTTAAAATACAAAAAAAAATTGATCAGAAATGAATTCAAAATCCCTGCTATAAAAATTTATAATCTATAATTTAGGATATTAAGATAACAAATTGAGTAGCTGGGACGCAAAATTCGACTCTGGAAACTAAGGGTACCTCCATTTCATTGGACTCAAACAGTAGCGTGTACTCCATTTTTGAAACATCGGCGATCATAATCAGGAAGATCGTATTTATACAGAGCATTTCCAAGACCGTCTGTTACACCAATAATTAATATGTGTGAAATAAATATATACTGTACCATTAAAATGAATATTATTATATATTTAGTGTTCCAACTTAGTAATTTATGGATAATATTTCTGTTGGTTTCTATTACGATTCGTATGCGAGGCTGAGGCCTAGGCCGCGCACATTGGGGGGCCCTAGCATATTCGCGTACCCGTAAATATGCAGCGAGGATAATGCCTATTTAAAAATGGCTCCAATCTTTCTGAAATCTGTATCTTGTTGGCTTGATGACAATTGTAGGCCTACATGAACTAATTACCATCCTTCACAAGTTCATCATTCACAATTTCACTCAATATATGTGATTTTTAGGACTAGGATAAAGGAGAAGAAGACAACATTTTTATTTTTATTTTTATTAAATCATTTTCCTTCTCTACTATTTGTAATAATAATAATAATTTCATACACCTGCTTCTAAATATTAACATGAAATATAAAAACATACATATGATTATGATATGGTATGTACCACACCCCTGCCCCCATCTTCTTAAAGAAAACTCCTTCAGGGGATTTATATATATGGTACTGTACATTTCCATGAGACTATAAATTAGGCCGGAACTTATTACTGTAGAAGGGCCCGGGGTAGCAACATTTCATGCAGGTATTACAAAATCTGCTTCTTATAAGAAAAATATTCATTATACGGTCTTTGAATAAGCATCAAACATCATTATATTGCTTATTAAATATCTGTTATAAATAAATTTAATGATCATGTTTTCATAATGTACTGTAAACATTAAAAAGCAAAGTCAATATTAATTACTGATATTGATTTAAAATAATGCTGCCTAGTGTTTTTCAGCATGTTTTTTTTTTCCCTTTATAGGCAGGCTTTCTGAGGGATTTGAGTCATTCTGAACCTGAGTTCAGTGGTTATAAATCCTTGTCACCATTTAAAAATTCACTTTCATAACTGACATTGTTGGTCTGCAACCGTCCAAGTCTGAATATATTTACAGTTCATTTACAATTTCATGTCCCTAAAATAAAATATATTTGCAGATTACAATAATTAATACTAGAATACAATGTATCAAGAGATATGCTTGGGTATTATTTTTTTAATTAAATATTTCTCACTCAAAGTCATATGCCTGAAAATATTATTTTGTGAAACATCCCTCCTTGGCCATAGCATAAATTAAGACAGCATGAATCCCTAGGCCTGCTGTAATTATAGAATAATTAGTATATAGAAATATGTGCAAGGTTTATAAACCATCCTAAACTAACACACATGGAATGCATTTGCATTCAGACGCTATAATACAATGGATCGCACCGCAATGCAGCCCGCCGTAGTGCTACAGTTCTCCCTCAGCTACCACTACCGCGTGCTCACATGCTCGAAAAACTGCCTAGCATTTTACGGCCTAGAAGTATAAATAACAATTTTTGATCAGAGTTGAAACAAGTCTTACCCGACTAAATTAAGATTAAACATGATAAATCAACACTTCAAAAAAATATTGATTAACTGGGACGCAAATCCGACTCTGGAGAAAATTGTAAATAAATTCATAGACAAGTCGTACCAGATTTTCACTATTTTGCCTATGTTAACATCAACCAGTGAATGCTTACGCAAGCGTAGGTTTTTTCGGGAAAACCCAATTGGTTAATAGCAAACTAGACATATTAGGAAATATTTTTTCCATATAAGGAAGCCATGGGCGGGCCTTATCTATTAACGAGAACTATAAATGGAGCTGATGTATTTTTGCTAAGCGACGCTAAAACGTGGTTACGCTTTGAAACGATAGGTGGCGCTGCGCAAAGCAAATGCGGAAGTAAGATCGAAAAAATCGCGATATAACGGACAAATCGCCTATCGGCTTTCCTACTGCTTTCTCAGTCAAATTAAATTGTAGTACAATTCAATGGTTCATGAAACTACCGGATTCAGCCCATTTTACCTTGTCCATGGATGAGAACAAGATTTGCCAGTCAGGTGCTTATGGCCCCAACACATTTCATCCCATTTCTACTACCCAAGAGTATTACCGATTTAGATACTGTAAGCGTATTACCAGAGCTAGGGATTTATTGTCCAATAACATCGCTATCCAAAAACACAAACAACAACAACATTATCAAAACAAAGATTTCGTGCATACCAAGTTGGTGAAAAAGTTTGGATTGATGATCCAGTTAATGTACGGAATAAGTTGGCTCCTTGATGGCAGGGCCCATTTCAAGTTGCTAATGTGAGTGAGGATGGTGTTGTCTACAAACTGCAAGTGGTTAATGGCAGAATATATCCTACAAAGATACACTACAATCGCCTTAAATTCATACCTTGAACCATCTGTTACCAAGCAGCCTGTTGTTAGGACAGACGTATCGCAGCATTGCTCGACCAACTGTCAACCTTTGAATGCGAAAGCTGTAGCACCCTTCAGTGTTAATACTAGAACAGGCAGAACAGTGAAGAAAAAGGCCTTCCAGATTCCTGGAATAACTGCGAATGTATGACTATGTAAAACACTACACACATATTACATTAATTTACAATTAACATACACACACAACCAAAAACCACCAGGTGTCAATGAGACATGTCTGGTGCATGCGCAGGGGAACTTGCGTATCGACGCGTGCATAATTTTTTTACGCATGTGGTTATAGGAGCTAGGATTTGTTTTTTCTGGTTTTAGTGTTAGTGGCATGAGTGTCTTTTCTCCTTACTTGATTATGGGGAATTGAATACGTCCATGTGTGCATGTAATGTTTTTAAAGCATGTTGTTTATAGAAGTTGGATTTGTTTTGGTTCTAGTGTTAGCTGGTATTTGGGTCATTCCTGCTTGCGCGGCTTGCGTGATTGAATATATAATTGTGATAGACTTGTCAATAATTTCACTGTTTCTGGTAGTTCAAACTCTCATCACTTGTGGTCTTATAGTTCCATGGATTATTGTATGCAGAAATTTTTAAAAAATTTTTTGGACGAGATGATTGTTTTCTGTTTTATTATTATTAATATTTTGTACCGTATGCAATTCGTATGCTACGTGAATGATTTGAAAGAGGTTGTACTGTACACTCCTCCTATATGCTACACAGGGAGAGATTCTGTCTTTATTTGGTTTGCACCATACGCTATTCGTAGGCTGCATTACTGAATGCTTTTTTTTTTTTTTGAGATATTTTGTGGAAGATTTTTTTTTTTCATCATACATTATCTGTTTGCTGTTGCGTTGACTATTTATTTGTGTTTGTTTTTTTGCACCGCTAGTCATATGCTGCGCTATTGAATGATTTCTTTGGAATGGTTTGCACCATTCGTATGCTGTACTATTGATTATATGGAGATGATTACTGTACGCTTCCGTATGCTACAGTGATGGTAGATATTTTTTTTTTT
>NW_022743507.1:56874-62360 GCF_011630105.1 Anneissia japonica | reverse complement strand
AAGAAGAAATTTTGGCTATGGTAAATAATACAAGACAATCAGACATGATAAATAAAGCAGTGTAGTTAAACTTGCCTAAGACGACTTTACCATACTCTAAAGGCCTGTTTATACTTCAACGATAACGATAAAAAAGCTAAAAAGCAATTGTTCGTATAGAAAATAAAAGAAATAAGAGAAGTTTTTACACTAGAACGATTCGATAACGATTCGAATCGTCTTAGTGGAAAAACTTCTCTTATTTCTTTTGTTTTCTATATGAACAATTGCATTTTAGCTTTTTTTTTTATCGTTATCGTTGAAGTGTAAACAGGTCTTAATACCGGTAATTTCTAGGTCGATCTAATTTTACATGCCGAATTGTTGTGTTTTCCATTACCGTAAGTGCAAGTCAAATTTTGTTAGGGTCGAACAATTTCTCAATGGCATTTTGGATATGACATAGGCAAGTTCAACTATATATTTTAAAATACTAAACAAAAAATGGTGTGCAGCAAAAAATTGAAGCTTTCTCTTAAATTCCAATACCAAATTGATCAGCATGCAGACATAGGCATAAGTCCAGGCATTAAAAAATAAGCAGTTTCATAGAATAACTTTACACAAGACTGTACAAAGCCATACATTAAAATAGTTGTTCCTGTACACTGTATATTGAGCCACATTTTCATACTGTACTATCAACTTCGCACATTACATATTTCAAAATTAATCCTCACAATTTGTTTTCTAAATGTGGGTCACATATTTGCTTCAAAAGGATTACTATTGAATGGGATTATACCATTTTGGTGGTGGACGACGATAGTTGCTTGTACTGGGTTACCGGGTAGCACAGACACGAGGGGACCCTTAGGGGCAAAGAAAGTCATTGATCGAGTTCCTAGTCCACATTTCAAGCGCCCTGAGCATCTTACATTAGATGGATTTGCGCGCTATATAAAACTACACTATATTATTTAATAATAAAGATATTTTGCAAATGAAACAGGTACAGTACTGGTACAGTATTTATTGTATTGTGTGTAGCTTTCATTACAAGTTTCAGCAAACAACCAGAGTGTTTCTTGCTAACGTCTTGGGTGATTGTATGCTTTGTACCACCTTCTTTCGTAGATGCCAATGTTGGGTGGTTGTACTCATGGCAAATGTTGTGGTATGTTTGTCTCATCATGGCGACTGGCAAATACCTATGTGGCCAGAGTGTTATGTTTCGGCATATCACATATCTTGTCCTACAAAAAAATATATATACTGTTATATATTTTATTTGAATTCCACATTTCAAAACAGCTGAAAGTTAGATTTGGAGTAACATATGCACCATGTTATTATTTAATGGGGCGTTATTGTTGTGTAGCCTAGCTTCTAGGCCTACAGTATATCAATAATAATCTTCTTGTTACAGGAATTGGTGTTGGCTCTGATGATATACTGTAGTGTTATAGCACATCACCTTTATTTTAAGACAGTGCAGTTTTTAGACATTTAGGCCTAGGCCTAGACAGTTTTTCATAGGACCAGGCCTATAACTAGGCCTTATAGTATTATTAGTAGGCCTACTAGGGGCCTGGCCTATTATGAAAAAAAAAAAAAATAATGTGACAAAGTCGCCATGGCATGACAATTCTAGGCTAGTAGTAGAAACCTACTAACTTTACCGTCAGCTGGATAAGGCTGCGTGCGAACTCACCTGCTGCGGGACTGGAGCAGTGTCCTGGTCAGGAGTGCGCTACTGATGCTGGGTAGACACTGACTGTGCTAATCCTAGGCATAGGCCTAATTATAAACAAACAAGTCATCGGACTGATATACGTTTATTAATTCAATTGAATGATTCCTCCATGATTGAATTGACGTTGACTAAACCCGTCTCTCTGTAACTGCGTACGTAAACGATCACAAAACTCACGACTTCACACTACTGTTATGTATTGTCTAGGCTAGTTGCTCGATCGTCGGGACGATTTTTCGATCAGCTGCTCTTGAATATTAATGAGTTGGTTAGAAAATGCTACCAAGCTACTGAAAAAAGTGATCAGCCTCGTTTTCACCTGATTTTCCCGTCTCATCACATCATGTTTTGTTTCTCTAATTATCGTTACATCTCAACGTTTTGAATTTTTTAAGTATTTTTCCCGAACTCAGGAAAGGTTAAATAAGCAATATATGGCCACTTGTCTCATCCCCGCACTTCCCCTTTAAGTAACGCATGTGCTTTCTGGGTGAAGTCCGAGTCGAATTAGGCCCTGGAGATGCCACTACTTATACTTACAGTAACACTGATAAACACTCTCCTACAACGCCTTAACAACACCTAACCTTTTCTATAATTTCCGAAAAAACCAAATAGGCCTAGACCAAAATCCCACAAACACAATATGTGGCAGATTTATTAGAAGGGGTTCTTTCAAATATGCCCCAGGATGCCCCACTATGGAGGTTTGACCAGTTATGTAATGCCTATGTGCTTTTTGGGGAAAAACTTACTTCCTCCATGTCCAAATTAGTCCCGGAAAAATGGGCCCCTACTTACTACTACCGAGCAATCTAATAATATAACGCTTTTGACAAAATATTTTGTTTTAATTTTTTCAAAAATGTATGAGCCCCGGATGGCTGCATAATAGTACCCACCTTAATATCCGCCTCCGACTTTAAACATGTCAATAAATAAAGAATAAAATACATGGTTATCCATCACAGTCTTAGGCCTATTAATAAATATTATACACAGCATGTTGAAATCGATTAAAATAATGTATACAGTACATTTATAGGCCTACTAATAATTCGGATATTCGGATGATAAACGCCTGCAACATCATCAATTGGACCGTAAAGGACGATGGTCATTTTATTCAGATTGGCCTTATCATGTTTCAGAGCAACATATTTGTCTTTATATTGATATTTTCAAGCCTATTAGATGACCTGAACAAAAAGTGATCCAGAAATCGTAGGCTTACTGTACAATATATTATGGCGGAAGTAAATATTTGTCCGTCTCTGAATTTTAATAGTTTTACTGTAATCATGGAGGAAGAAAATAGATAATAGAGCTTATTAAATATTGGAATGGTACCTATCTTTTGTGTTAACATGCTCTAACTCATTTTCTTGATCTGTTACTTTTTAATGTTCAGTACTTGTTTAACACTATGCTTTCTTAGATAAGATAGTATAATGCATACTCTAATACGATGGCGTGCATTTTGATAATTCGAGTATGTATTATACTATCTTATCTGATATTAATCAATGGACCTTTCGGTTTATGCTTTCTTATGTTTGTATTTTTATTTTCTATTTATTTCTGCATTGCTCCCCTATTCGAAAGTGTGAGTTATTTCCATTCCTCAGAAGTCAAAGCCTCACTCAATCAATTACCGAGTTTTAGTTTCTGTATAGGTTATAGACTGTTGTAAGTCTTTTCTTTTTTTACTTAACTTATATTTATAACCAGGGAGCAGAGCAGCTTGGCTCAGTTGCCTAAACTAGTGGTAGCCTCTGTGTGCGCTGAAACGTGGGGATCTCTAGGTCTCCGATTCAAATCAAAACGAATCATTCTTTATTTCATCACTCAAAATGGGTTGAATTTTACAAAAGTAAAGGGTTCAAGCAAAAAAATCTAAACAATCAACATTTAAACATTTTTCAACAAAAGGGACCCACATCACAAAAACAGCAAAAGGAAACAGGTTTAAAGGGCAGAAAGGCAACCAATATTAAAATTATTATTATTATTATTATTATTATTATTATTATTATTATTATTATTATTATTATTATTATTATTATTATTGTAATTACAAATATTTTAGTGAGATTATTATAGTTATTTTAATTACTGACTTAAAAATGAATAAAGCTTTCACCTGTACAGGGAGTCCTTTCTAGCCATTTTGGAGGATAAAGTCTTAAAGTTTTCTAAGATGGTATAATTGGAAGGGGCTTTAGGGAGGAGGTGGTGTATTGAATTCCAATCACTGCTCTCCTTGTATTGCAGCTGGAGGGCTAAAATGCAAGTTACGATAGCACACCGTCTTTCGGATGAGACATTTAACCTGTTGGTGCATTATGGCCTGATGGCCTGTGTGCACGTTAAAGTGCGCAGTATACTAATTGGAAATGAGTAGGAAATTGTTTCCCAATGTACAGTGGCGTAACGACATAATGCGCTCTTGTGCAGCGGTCCGCAGGGCCCCTGTCACCTAAGGCCCCAAAGGTTCCCCAACCCATCATGGGTCCTCGCTAGGGCACCCTTACCCAAAAGGGCTTTGTTGATATATAATAGCATAATGTTTCTCCAAGATCGACTGTAAGACATATATCATAGTATATCCAGTGAAGATTTAATCGGGGTCCTGGGGGCCCCCCCCCCCTTAAATTTTCCAATTGTTTTAAAAATGGAAGTTATACTCGCATTTTAAATCTATGAGTGCCATTTCCGGCCACTTCGAGATGCCGTATTCATAAAACCTATGCCACCTTAGCCCCAACCATGCTGGGGCTGAGGTGGCATAGGTGTGTGAATGTCCCTCCCTACCCACATTCCCTCTATTTTGAATACCTTGGTCTGCAACTGATAGGCCTATCATATAATTTATTTTGTTTTTAAAAGCAATCTAGAATACAATGCCAAATATTAGAAAAACGAGCACATTTAAATACCCACAATCAAAGTAGTGACTGGATCAAAAAAGGGCCCCCAGTCTCAGAAAGCCACAGGGCCCCGGGCCCATCGTTAGTCCACTGCGGGTGTGGTGCCCAATCACCACCAGGAGGACCTCACTGGAAACAAGTATTCTTCCGACTTTTGTGGGTTTTCCTTGGTGTTTACACCGAATGAATCCATTAACCCATAAGGGACAGATATATTAAAAGAATTTTGTTTAGAAATGGTGGAGACCACAGAGATTTAAAAAAAATAAAGCTTGTTTTGGAATAGGCCTACAGTGAAGTCATGCTCCCTTCCTTCGGGTCTTTCTTTTCTCTTTCTTCTTTATTTTTTTGGGGTTGTGATAGACCCATGTCTCCTGGACCCACCCTGAAACGATTGATTGAACGATTGTTTGATAACACTTATTTATATTGGCAAAGCCAAGAAAATGCACATGCATATGCACAGACCTAATATATATATGTTGCACGCAAATATTCAAATTAGAAATGTGTGTGCAAAATATTATTCACACAACATTTTTTGGCATTGTCTAATATTTAAAGTCTTTTCATCCTTAACACTTATCTCGACTAGAGGGATTACCCACCTGGTGTCACTTTGTGAGCAAAAATATTTTACTGATATGCATGGTGCTCCTAACATAATGTTTCGGCCCGGGACCCACGACTCGTTGTTGCACCACTGGGAGGACCGTGCCTATTAATGTTATAACAAATCAATCAGCCAATCAAACAGCACGTAACATAACGGTACCGTTCATACAGTAGTTACAAGTATTTACTTGTTTATTTGACATAAT
>NW_022743507.1:52959-56539 GCF_011630105.1 Anneissia japonica | reverse complement strand
TAAAGCACATGCGTTATGTGCTCGATAGTAAAATGCTAGTTAGAATTAAGAGAACCCACCCACCTCCACCCCGAGAGCTCACGAACATTAGGCAACTGGGTCCTGTTTATTTTTGTATACAGTATGCCTTAAATAGGATTTACAGGACAATCTATGAAAAACTACACAGTTTCTGACTTGTATATACCGGAAAACGTAACTCATCATTGGCAGAGCTTTAAAATGATACCAAACACAACAACTTTTGGTAAGTTTGATTTTTTGACCTTTTGACATTTTGTTTCATATGACTTTATATATTGGTCTATATCGCTGTAAATATGTATTATGTTGTTTAGGTGTAATGAAATAAATGATCAGTGTATAATTCCCTTTCCATTGTCACCAATTATGACAATGTTTTATGTGGTGCGTCAGCCATCTTGAAATTCAAAATGGCGGCCGATGACGTTGGGACAAAAATGTCACCTAACTTGTTTGAATTCAGCGCAGTAAAAATGATAAAATTAGTCAATAAAATCTATTTTTGCACAAAAATCTATCTGGATTACATAGAAAACTGTACTAGTAGCTTATACTCGTTCCTATTTTATGTAGGCCCTACATTTTAAGTATATTTTGCAATTACAGTATTTTAAAAACAAATAAACACCAATTTTTTAATTGTTCCATTCTGGCTTGAGTGACAGTAGTTTTTATATGTCTAGTTTGTTGCCTATAGAAATTATGAGTTTAGACACCAACATAGTATCTGTAGATTATTTAGTTCCAATTTTATGCACATTTTAAATAAATTTGGCGGCCATTTTGAAAAATGGCCGAAATTTGTATACAAGGCGTAAAATCAAGTGTCAACAGGGCTTAGGGTGACCAGAAAGGATTAATTTGGATATCTGGCTATGTGGATTGCTTCTAACATTCCACTCCCCCTAACTCATTTTTTTCAGATTTTTTTTCTAGTCTAATAGGCTATATTTTTTTAAAATTCTGGAGCGCCTGCATCTGTTTTACGATAGAGGGCGGACTGTATTTAAGCAGCATGAGCACATGCGGACGAAAAAAATAAATATGTTTTAACTTCAATACTTTTACATATGATAAGCTATACAGGTTTGTTCCTGCATGTGGCAGATAATTAAAGAAATTATGTCTTTCCTTTATAGTTACCATGGTGTTAATGAATTTTCATGACAGGTTTAATAATATTATTTGTGTAGATTATTTAGCCATCATGAGAAAAATCCTAGCCTCCAACCACATTAAGGCCAGGCCTGTAAAGTGCTGATTCGATGTCGACTGTTCAGATACTTTGCAAGTTAAGTTTCCGAAACAGTGTTTCATACGAGAATTGTTTATTATGGTTCACATGTTCCTCTAGAATTAAACTGTTATCTAAAATCCAATTATCGAAAAACAATGACTTTAGAATTCGTTAACAGGCCTAGGCATAGTCAATCAAATGCGGTCGCATACGATCGGATCAGATATTCGAATTATACAGTCAAGAGTCGATGAGAGTCGTTATTTCAGCGTTGTCAGTCGTCGGCACATTTGATCTGATCAGTGTAGAGACGCTTTTCCAAGCACAGGGTAGAGAGCAAAAATTCTTTATCACCCAATTTTAACCCCTTAACCTTGTCATTATTTCTAATCATTATTCCAAAAACTTCAAATACATAACAAAAATAAAATTAATATGGACTTAAACTGTCCCCCTGTCTACATCCACGACCAATGCAAAATGATTTGGAAATAAAACCATTGACCATAACTGATGATTTTGCTTCATGGTAGAAAATATGCACCCATCCTAAATATCCTTGCCAAAATTAAACTTAAGAAGCACCTTTTTCAAGTACAAATGAGACACCGAATCAAATTCCTTCTCAAAATCAATATTTAAAAGCAGGCCTAGGAGATTTTCATTTTCAGCAATATTTAGTACATCGTAAATAAGCCGGATATTCTCTCCAATGAAACGTCCTTTTATAAAGCCCCTCTGTTGCTCATGTATTAAATTTGTGAGAACAATTTTTATTCTATTTGCATGAAGAAATAATTTTATATGACGTATTCAAAAGTGTAATTGGTCGCCAATTTTTCAAATAAGATCTTTTTCTCCTTTCGGCAAAATTGTAATAAGGCCTTGACTCTGTGTGATTGATAATTTGCCTGTTTTAAATGCATGATTTGACGATCTCCAAAGGAAAATACCAATATCCACAAAAAAAAAAATTAAAGAACTCAGTTGTGAATCCATCTAAACCTGGAGATTTCCCATTACTCATATTTTTATAACTTTTTTTCATTTCTTGCAGTGAAAGTGACCCTTCTATTTCATTTTTTCCCTCTCAGTCAACATACTATATCCGCAAAATACCAATATCCACAAAAAAAAATTAAAGAACTCAGTTGTGAATCCATCTAAACCTGGAGATTTCCCATTACTCATATTTTTATAACTTTTATTCATTTCTTGCAGTGAAAGTGGCCCTTCTATTTCATTTTTTCCCTCTCAGTCAACATATATATATATCCTCCTTTCTTAAAGAGGCTATCCAAAGCGATATCCTCTTCCTCTCTATCTCGCCTTGCATAAAGTTTCTGGTAGAAAGCCCTCGTTTCCTGTAGAATTTCCTTCGATGATTTTAAATTATTATTATTTTCTGTTCAGATATTATTAATTGTATTACTAACTCTGTTTCTATTTTCTGTTTTTATTTTCTTTTCACCGTGCTCAATCCATCTTGCTCTCGACCGAACCAAGACCCCTTCCATTTTGTTTTTACGTAATTCCATGAGTAATTTTTGTTTTTCATTCAATTCATGAATATCTTTATTCTTTACTTCCTTGTCACTCAATTCTTTAATTTGTATCTCCAAAGTTTCTTCCTTTAATTTATCGGATCTTTTTTTTTGTGAACCGTAACGGATAGACATAGCTCTAATTGCGAGCAGAATCATTTCAAAGAAAAGTTGATCGTCGATCACAAAACATACGTCATCATTTTTTATGTTGTCAATATTTTCCAATTTGTATGGGGTTGCCGCATACATACGTTTTGTATCTCTAATTATTTCTTTAACTTTTTTAACAAAGTTCTCATCTCAAAGAAGCGAGTTGTTAAACTTTATGTGTATAAGAGACAGGGCTTAGGGTGACCAGAAAGGATTAATTTGGATATCTGGCTATGTGGATTCCTTCTAACATTCCACTCCCCCTAACTCATTTTTTTCAGATTTTTTTTCTAGTCTAATAGGCTATATTTTTTTTTATAATTCTGGAGCGCCTGCATCTGTTTTACGATAGAGGGCGGACTGTATTTAAGCAGCATGAGCGCATGCGGACGAAAAAAATAAATATGTTTTAACTTCAATACTTTTACGTATGATAAGCTATACAGGTTTGTTCCTGCATGTGGCAGATAATTAAAGAAATTATGTCTTTCCTTTATAGTTACCATGGTGTTACTGAATTTTCATGACAGGTTTATTCATAAAACTCGGGTGTTAATAATATTATTTGTGTAGATTATTTAGCCATCAGGAGAAAAATCCTAGCCTCCAACCACATTAAGGC
>NW_022743507.1:50361-52949 GCF_011630105.1 Anneissia japonica | reverse complement strand
TTTTTTACATCTATTTCACGTAAAAGTGTTTCGATACGTAAAATATCAATATTAAAGAGTTTCTAAGATATATGCTTCTAGGTTTGTTGAAATGAATAAAGAAATATTTATAGAATCGAGTCTGGGTGTTTTTATTTTTTTACTTTTACCGCAAATATTAATAAATTGCTTTCATATAGTCAATAATTTGGATCCTAAGCCCCGCCCACAATTTTTTTTACGAGCCTGAGGGCGTACGTCGCTATCACTTCGTGACGTCATTTATGTAACGCTGTTTCGCTTTCGGGACTGACTTTCTGGTAGCCGCGGTGTTTTCATACAGAACTTTTGTATGCGTGTCAGCTGATGGTGTACTGTACAAGGGATTTCAAGCAAAATATCTTTTTCTACTATTGGCTAGCGCGCGGCCGAAAAGAATCGTCGATTTGTAAACTGTCGTTTTCATCTTCCTTTTTACATTGACTAGGCCTATATATAAGCCTAGCCTCGGGCCACATTGTTTTTTTTTAGGGGGGGGGGAGGCTTTGTAGGCTTAGCCAGCTATCTCGAATGCATACACGATATTCGGTGATGCCTAGCTAGGCCTAGGTAAATAAATTTGCAAAAGCCTTGGAATTCGGCTGGACAGGCCTAGGCCAAGAGTTTTCCCTAGAAAATGATTACCCTTTTCTTCAGTTATGATCGATTATAAAGGGATTAGTGTTCGATTTTATATATTCTTGATAAATTTAGGCTCTATTATTTGTTTTTTTTGTCCTACCAAGATTCTTCAAACCGTACTTGAACCCCCAACAACAATGGACAATGCAACAGCTGTTCAAGATGATGATATGCCTGTACCTCCTGAACAACTAACATTGGAGAAAGAAACTCAAGTAAGTTTGATTTTATTTTCAATCAGAACATAAATGTAATTTAGTATTATCTGTATGAAATAAAATTAAAGTTGCAGCAGTTGATTCTGTTATTACTAAAGCAGTGTCATCATTGTAACACATAGCCATGACTACAACTTATTACAACAGTACAACAATATAGTAACATGTGTAATGAGATTTTGTGTTTGTTATAAGTAATATGTTGTTTTCTTTAGACGACAATGGAATTAGTGCACTGTGCTTGTTGCAGCAAGACCAAGCCAAAGGCCAGACTTAAGAATTCAAGTTTTCAGTGGAATGGACGTCCAAAGATGATTGATAAAGGTACTGTAAAATACAAGTAATATTATAACAATGATATGATACTGAATACTAAAATAATTCATTTGACCATCATTGTATGGGCCACACAGACAGTAGGCCATGGGGTGAAGCTCAAAAGACGTCTAGAAAACGAATTCCGTTCCGATTTTTTCATTATAAAAAATTTAGGCCTACAATAGTTAAGTAATATGTCTTGAATCAAATATAAAAAGTTCGACAAAAATATCTTCTGCAATTTTAAGAAAATTACCGTTTTATAACGTTCCTAGGCTGCTGGTCGTCGGAAAACACACCGCGATACAGCGGTGTAGAAGCACGTCGCGATCATACCATGAGCTGTCCACTTGCGTCAACTCGCATAAAATCGCGTCATTTTAGGTCAAATCGTGTGTATAAGAGACAGGTTTAGACCAGGCAATCTGTCACAGAGCAACGATGGCAGTTAAAAAAATCTGTAGCGACAGGGTAGCAATTGTAGGGAAACCAAGCTTAAGCCAATACACAAAATTTGGTTAACAAAAGACTATCGTGTCTTTTCATCAAGGAGTATGGTACTTCTACTATCCGATTTAGGGAATGGTGCTAGCTCTTTGAAATGACATCGAATGATTTGAATAAGGAGCTCAGCTGATGTTTAGGGTGGGGAGGGAGAATTAAAGATTCGTTTCAGATTGGGCATGCAGTGTTAAAAAATTGCCTTTTTATATCCCTAAGATAACATTTTGTATGAACATTCCTTGGGTATAAGCCTATCCCCTGTAATGTGGTAGGAATATATAGTTGTTAGTGCTCAGTACTTCAAAAATTAATTGCTAGCACAGAGAGGAAATTGCTGTAACATGTCATTGTACTTGTAGATTTAAACTGGCTTCCCAATGTCATACAAATACAGCAAAGGTATTATGTAGCAAATTCGAGAACAATGGCCTATTTTGTACCATGGAGGATCTCTCGCTTAAATTCTTCTATAATTTTTACATTCCAGAATTTTCTCTTTTTTGGATCTAAACAATGACAGTTTAGATCCAAATGATTACCAATCCATAAATTAAGAAAATGAATTATTTATTTAAAATTTATTTGATTTATTGTTATTTTATCTCGCCCAACAGAGTAGGGTGGGATGGGGGGGGGGGAGTGCATATTGTACACCACAAAGACCTTTGACCTTGGGTAGTACATTGCTATTGAAAAATACTGTTTAGCCTTGATCTGGCTATAAATAAAAGATCAAAATTTTTAATTGATTTTATATGTGCTGACATTCATAGTTTGCTACTAGGCGGTTGGTAGTATCATGGACAAAAAGATAATTTCAAGGCTGTCTCTTATACACATCTAGATGTGTATAAGAGACAGGAGCCAGCTCCTACTACTACTATACTA
>NW_022743507.1:43835-49917 GCF_011630105.1 Anneissia japonica | reverse complement strand
GGACAAGATTAAAAAAATAATAAAATAATGAAAACATAAGACGGACATGAAAAAATTCATAAAAGAACGAACGTATAAGACGGACATGATTCAAACAATTAAACAAAGCCAACATAAGACTGACATTTCTCAAAACAAATAACAAACGTATCGGACGGACATAGACAAATGATACTGTGTAGACGAATGAATAATCTTGTAATGAACAAAATCTGTCTCTTATACACATCTAGATGTGTATAAGAGACAGGGGTACTGACGGGACTACACTACACTTGGTAATGATAACTTATCATTGCTATCGATTTCGTGTCGATGTAACGACGATAGCAAACAGGGTGAAAGTCTTATCACATCCTCGTAATCGTATGTCTTTCCCTTATCCATTCCAACCAAGACACAAGTTGAAGAGGAGGCACATCCTAGGCTAGTTAAGACACAAGTTTGTCAGCTATAGTTCGGTTATGACTGTCTAAAACTATCCATAATTTGTTACAAGTAACAATCTTCAAGAATCTGGTTGCTGTAACTAGAATTGGAGTTTCATTAGCAATTTCTTCGCGGTGAAAACAACACTTTATTACAACACCGGCAAACAGTCCGCCGCTAGTCGCCATGTTGTTGTTTACTGTTGTTGGCTGTACCACAACACGTGAAGTTATTGTAACAAAAACAATTTAATAGTAGTCTAAAAAATATTATTCCGTAATTAAAATTCAAACTATATCTAATTATAATTGTTTAATTTGTTTCTAAAGCAGTAATACGAATTTCGCAAATAATAAACTACGTATCAAAAATACAATATTCGAACGAGTACAGTGACGTATGCAAAATGTCGTGTGCTAATCTAGCGCAAAGAACTTTCAATTTCGTAAGTTTAAACGTCATTTTCTCGTATTTGCAGAAGTTCTGACGGTCGAACTTTTTTTTGGTGCTTTTAAATATTATTATAATAATTATCATAATGAGTAAAAGTATTAGGAAAATTTCGGAACGGGACTGAACGTTAGGATTTTCACCCCATGGCCTACAGAATTAACCTATGTATTGTTCAACTACCTTATTAAAAACCACAATACTTTCTCTGTATAACAATTTAATTAATCAGAGCTATTGATTAATTTGTATATTACTATTATAGGAAATCAAATATTTCCTGAATCAAGTAAGCCTGATGAGATGCCAAATGCTATGCCGGTCGATGTTTTATCTGATCAACCATCTGATGAACCATCTGATGACAGTAGTGAAGATGACAATGATTATGACGATGATTACGATATTGACGATGATCAGCGAGATCCCGATTACATTCCATGTGAAGAAGAGGATGAGGATGATTTTGAATTGAATCAGTAAGTACCTTTTCTATGCAATTGTTTGCAAGCTTCCTTAAGCAGTATGTGTATTCTGAATGTCTCGCACTTTTTTTTTTAGCACTGATGGTGGCTGCAGTGGTGGCAGAAAATTTCTGGTGTTTGAAGAGGAACTGCTAGCAGCGTTTAGCACATGTCTAATGTGTGGTCACCCAACCACGCGCAAAATATCTGCAGTTATTGGGACATTTTGCAGAATAAAACAATACTGCATGAACTGTAATTTTGAAAGATTATGGAGTAGCCAACCGATCGTGATATAATATTATATCCTTCTAATTCAATATCAAGAGCAAGTAGATTACCTTCAGTGTCTTTAGAAGTACAGTATTTTTCACGCGAAAATTAAACCCTGTATTAAAAAGTATGGCAACGCCCCTTGTGTTGCTTTTAGGAACTGAAGTAACATTCAAGGCCCCATTCGTTCCTGATAAAGTGCTCGTTTTCTTCGGTAAAGTGGGTATCTTGTAGGCAATATATTGCGTATTTCTTTCCCCTTAAGTAATTAAAAACATCCCTTCATTTGTTAAAGTCGGAAAGCCCTCTACAGTTCACAGATGCTACTGTGATTCTACTATTTTGGGGTTGATGATTAATCAATTTGTTATGTATTGTCCGAACAATTCTAATTTATATACAGCTAACGATTAGTAGATAAATTTGTAGATAAAATAGGTAGTTACAGTACAAGAGCAGCTGGAACCAACCAGGGTATCATCGCAAATTTACCTTCGTGTCTTAATCTTATCTTCTCCTTATAAGCAGACTTCTCTCTCTCTCTCCTGACTTCTGTGGACACATCAATTGACACTGTGATAAACTTTCCTTTTTATTTTTTCTGTTTCAATATCTTCGGGGCATTTTTTTTAAATTCTTTCTCTATCCACATAACTCAAAAATTTAATAACTGGCTTAGGGTTTGACCCTTGTTTTCACATCCTAAGGGCACGCTCTATGTCAACACTCATGTTGAAGCCATTTCTTATAAAGTCTTACATTTCTTATAAAGTTCTACAGCTTTCCCCTTCCGCATTCGCTGGGATCCCCCAGACTAATTTGTTCCTCCTGGACCTATTTTCAAGATCCTCGATTGACGACTGCAATCTTTCTGTGACTTCATTTAATGCATTTTTTCAATTCCTCCTTATTTTCACCAACAGATTTCTCTAGGCTTACAAACTCTTCATATTTTACACGTTGTAAAAATTCATATTTATTTTCTTCTATCTCTGAATTAAGAACCTCTACACCAGAATCTAGTTCCCCGACTTTTAAATACCTCCCTATAATCAGATATCATTTTGAAATGATTAAGTATATCTCCCTCCACCTTATTCAATGTACAGTAGCCTCCATTATTGTCAGCTTATTCAAAGCCTTTTCCTGCATGCCCACTAGCATATCGATTTTACCGGCCTTCATCACCTTTGAGCAGAAATTTAACAACTCGTTTAGAGCACGTCCACTTGCTTCACGGGCATGCGCATAACTCCCTTTTAGAAGAATCTTATAATACCTTTATAAAATAATGTACTATATATTTGTATAAATATAAAGCGAAACAAAATACACAAATAATACAGACTTATCCAGCTATTGTACATTTAATTCAAACTGGCTACATACACAGTTTATAATATATGTTATAATGGTTTTCAGATTTTTAATGTTATGTTTGGCATTTATTCGAATACAATTGTAAATTTTCAATTCAATTTAATTCTCCCTCAGATAGAACTATTTATTTATTTAGGGCTAGATTTGTTTCCTGGGCCAAGTTGGTTTTGTTCCGTGTTGGTTTGGGGCAGAGTTGGTTTTGGGGCGAAGTATTGTCTGGGACGAGTTTGTTTTGGTCTGAGTTGGTTTGGGCCGAATTGGTTTAGGCCGATTTGGTTTTGCCGGGCTGAATTGACTCTGCATTCAAATGTACAGCAGTCTAAGAGTATAGACAACTTTTTGAACATGAGTGTTGTGGGGTGGGGGAGAGGTGGGAGGTTATTAACCTTGCCTGTCAGGGGTCCATGGGGCGTAGGAGTGGTTGGCGCACCGGTTATGGCTTGGACTCCCAACCTTGAGGTCGGGGGTTCGAAACTCTTTCAGTGCAAATCAAATCGCTTGTAAATGAAATATAATTTCATTTACTAATTTAATTTGGTGTTTCAATGTGTTCCATATGTGTTTGATCCAATGACAGGGGTAGTAATGTGAAGCGCTTAGAGGCCTTGTAAAGGCATGAAGCGCTATATAAGAACGACATGTTATTATTATTATTATTATTTTTATTTGCTCTAATATTTTCAGACGTAACTGCTTTTTGACGCCCTTGTAGTCTCAACTCATTTCCAGGGCAAACTTTGTAGTTCTCTTGATCCATTTCAAGAAGGAATCAATTGCATTGGACCCATTTTGATTTCATCTAAATTTTCACTAATTTGTTAATTATATTAACTTTATAATATGTCCTATCATTAATGCATCAAATACATTATAATAAATAATGTATTCAAAAGTTTGTATTGCTTAATTGTAAAATTGCAGATGCTGTATTTTTTGCCGATTCCACCTATGTTAAAAATAGATAATCAAGTTCTCATGTACAGGGTAATTTTGAATGAAAAATGTTTAATGCTGTAATTGAAAAATGTTTAATTCCCTGAACGTTTCACATCCAAATCCCTGTGCCAAAATATAAATGGTCCAGAGCAAAATTTTTTTCTCATTACCATACACTTCCTTAGCCCCATCACAAGCACCTTGTGTTTATGTTTGTCTTTTAAAGTCGGGCTTTGGAGGGAAAAGAATTTTTGATATGTTGTAGAACTTATTTTTCTAAGACAGAAAAAAGTTGTTTGGCGTAAAACTGGGGAACGGTGAATGAAATACAGAGTTTTGAATATTTTACTGGGAGAAAAAGGGGCATAACTGGCTTTTTTTTCACCTTTTCCCCCAAATTTTTAAAATCAGTTTTCTAACATATCAACAATTTTTTTTTTTTTTTGTCACTTTTAATAAAAGACTGATTTATTCACTAATTGGCAATCCATGGCCTTTGTGCCTAAATAAATAAAAATATATTTTACTACATTGTACCATACCTCATAGTTAAGACCTGTTGCGGCCACTGATCCCACAACCGATGTACTGGCACTTTGTGCAAATACCTGTATTTGTTTTTTAATGTTTCTTTTTTACACCTTAAATTCTTAGGTCATTGTTAGCATGTCCCAAAAATATTACTGGTGCACTGTCATAAATAGCCCCCTTGGCCACCACAGGTTCGAAATTGTTGTTGCGCTGACATCGTTAGCCCATTCACCAACCACTGATCCCAGAAGTGATTGAGTCACACAAATTGTAATAGTGCACTACTATAGTTAGCCCATTCGGTCACTACTGGTCCCAAAAATTGAGCCACAGTATGTGTAATTATACTCATAGGATATCAAATGACAGCAGTCTTTGATATTTTCATAATTTGCATTTTGAGTACTATGTTTAGTTGCAATTTTAAAAAATGCGTTTATAGTATTATAGCTGTGTTAATTTTTTTTTTTTAAATATAGGGTGATAGTGACAACAGCAAACTGACTGACGTATATCTTAGGTACAAATTGTTCATTATTGGTTTCTTATGTATAGCATAAGACAGCTATACACATTTGTGTAGAGGTGTGGCATTTGACAGTACACCTAATACATCCCACTAATGTCAAATTTGAGGTCCATTAGTCTGGGCTTGTAATGTGTACACATCAAATTCACTGATACTAGTCCTTATTCAATCATCTTTAATTAGAGAACAGCAATAATTAAAACATTTTAGGCTATAAGCCAAAACTAGTCCTGGCCGGACCAATATTATCCCGGGAGGACTAATTTTGGCCGGCCAAAATCAGTCCCCGAACAAAGTTTAGCGGCCAAAATCGGTCCCCCGTTTTGGCCCGAACCAATTTTGGCGTGACAGGCCCACACCAAGCCAACACATGTCCGTCACAGACTCAGAGTGCTATTTTCGGCCATCTAGAGGTTGATATTCTTTAAAAAAATCTCATTTGGAAAGGGGAATCCTCAACCCCTTTTCCCATTTCGAGCCTACGAGCTCAAGTCCCCCTGTCGGACAACTTAGCCCCCTCAGAAAATATATCTTAGAGCCGCCACTGGGAATCAGCGGTTCATTGTTACCGTGTGTAGTTGAATGAACAATAAAGTAAAATTTAAATGTCAAACTACTGTATAGCATTGATTATGTTTAGGTCTACAATTGTGCATAAAGTTAGAGGTTTGAAACAATTAACATTTTATTAATATAGAAGTTTAAAAGTTAATGATATTTTAGAATGCTTGAAATGGTGTGTTTTTAGGTAACTATTCTAGAAATGATGCATTTTGTTAATTTATAGATGGTCACAGGAGTGCAGCTTAAATTCCGAAGATACCTAAGTCTTTCAAGAAACGCAAATGTTTCAAGCAGCTGAAGTAAAAGCTGATGTATCGTGTATGTATACTGTGATGTATATGTATATATATGTATGTATGTATGGGTGTGTGTGTGTTTGGGGTTGTAAGTGTATGTGTGTATATGTATGGGTGTATATTGTGTTTATGTGTATATGTACAGTATGTGTGTATGTATATATATATGTGTGTATATGTACAATATGTGTGTGTGTATATATATATATATATATATATATGTGTATATG
>NW_022743507.1:40906-42963 GCF_011630105.1 Anneissia japonica | reverse complement strand
ACCTTTAGCATACATGGCGACTGGGAATCACTAAGAAGGAATTGTGGTGGTTCAAGTGTAAGGTAGAATCTGATTTTTATGGTGCTAATATCGCATGTGACTAGACTACTATTTTCAGCTTCCTGGATTTTGAATAAGATACTTCCAACCGCAACTCGAACCCGGTATTTTTCGCATCCAGGGCGAACGTCTTAGCCACTAATCTATGAAAGCATTTCGGTGATTCAAGTTCCAGGTAGAAAGTTTTTTCCATGCCTTATATATCCAAAAAAAATTTTTAAACAGCGTTCTTCTGTACAGTACAGAACGTAGCATACAGTAGTGTGGAAACGTAGTCAAAACAACAGGCCAATGTAATTAATGGGTTTTAAATGTTATGATTTTAAAAATACATCAAATGACACGGACATTATTTTTTTAATTACTTTCACAATGCTGTGTTTTTTTTTTTCAATACCAATAACACATGCAACAGTATTAATATTTAGAAAAAGAGTACCAACATTTTTTGTTCTTTTTTTGATTGAACGTATTAAACTTGATTTATTAATTTGTTTATAATATAATGAAAATGAAACAATGTGTAACAGGAAATTCAGTTATAGACGAATAAAGTGTTATCTTAATTACAATATATTACGCTTATATTGTCAAATTAAGATACAAAATTAAGAACTCAATAGTACCAAAAAGACATCACAAAACGCTACAAACACCGGAGCGGCTAGGGGATTCACCCCCACAACCCCAACCAGGGCCCTTCGCAGCCCCTGGCCCCCAGCGTATGGCTCGGGCCTTCCATCACTTCGTTGCGCCACTGATTCTTTGTAGTTCCGCATTTGCATATTTTGCACCCCACTCCCTGATGGGAACCTCCTTGCGCTCCTGAATACATGAAACAGGGAATGAACTAATACATTTTACTGCAAACGACTTGTGCACATGCCTCTTAAATGTAATAAAATCAAACAGAGTAGGCATTAACAGGGGTTTTTTTTTTTTTTTCCATGCGTGGAAGTACGACTACAAGACCATACTTTTTTCTTTGAAGTTCCATCCATGTGTTTTCTGTTTATTTAGCTCTACATCAAAAACTGTATTAAGCCACTGTTTCAAAAAGTGTATGCAGTTGGTTGTGGAGAATTGGCCATTTTGAATAGGGGATAACAATCACAAAAGAAAAATGCTAAATGACTAGTCCTGTTCTTATGTGAATTTTCTCAATTCTCAGGTGTTCGTGTAATAACAGTCAATCTACCTTGAGTTTCATATATAAAAAAAATAAAAAAATAAAAAATAATAATAATAATAATAATAATAATAATAATTTTATGTCCAAGTCTATTATTGCTATCGTTGCCGTTGTTGCTATATTAGTGTCATCATTATTGCTATTGTTATTTCAAACACCTTTACCAATATCGTTATTTTTATTGTTGAATTGATTTAATAAAAAAAAACACCATGATTTTTAATGAAATGGTAGGCTAATGTCATGCATGCTACAGGATTTTTTATGTAAATAATTACCGAATTTTTATTAGAGTATTAGATGCTGTATACAAAACAATTATTTAAAAATTGTAGATTCTCATATATATATTATTTTTTTTTTGCATTTGAATTGTGATTTGGTTTTAAAAACATCACACTTTTTTGTATGATTTAAAGTTCAGGAAAATAATATTATTATTATTACAATTTATCACAATCATAAACAATCATGCATTAATTAAAAATAATTGATATGATAATAGATTTCATAACTTGGAGATTGTCACTTACAATTCTTGAAGACTAGTCAAACCACTGAATGCACCTTGGTTTAGTTCAGTTATTCGGTTACCACCCAAGTACCTTCAAAAAAATAAAAAAATAAAAAGCAAATGTAAACTATAAATTAATAATGTTGCCAGTTGTAAAGATGTTGCCTTTAATTGGCGATGTGTTTTAATCCTTTTTCACCTGATTTTTTTTGTAATTCCACTCATTATGCCTGAGAACAGCATTTATTCTATGTAGAGCATTAGTACCATGTATATTCAGTATAGTGAAAA
>NW_022743507.1:15565-32859 GCF_011630105.1 Anneissia japonica | reverse complement strand
ATGTATTGTTATAATAGTGAGTAGCTGGCCTATTATGTTATTTAGACTATTAGAAATATAGTACAGTAACTCATATAGTACTTGTTCAGTAGTTTACTCTTTAAATAGTGGCATTTATTACAGTCATTTGTACTTTTTATTATTTCGAGTATTAGACTAAAAACTCAAAGTACATATTTTGTTCAGTAGTTTACTTTTTCCGTTTTGCACTGTACAATAAACCAGTTCAGTAAAAAAAAATGCTACCCCTCATAAAATGGAAGAGTCCAAATGATGACTAATGCTTCTGAAGGTCACTTCACTGCAGTGAATTTGACCTGATTAAATTTGAGTTTTGCGTTGCGATTTTGCGGTTCAAGAATCAATATAATAATAATAATAATAATAATAATAATAATAATAATTATTATGTCTTATTCATTATGATTAATTATTGCTATTGTACTGATGATATTAGGCCCCATAAAAAAAATGATTAGTTTATCATCCCCGCGCGCATCTCTTTTGACGAAATCGCGATTTTTTTTTTTTTTTTTTTACTAGATTTTTTTCATTGAAAAAACGATCGTTTGTTCGTCAAAAACAAATTTTAAGGCTGGTGAATGATGATTTTCGATCTTTAGAGTAGTCGCCAAGTAACAATATCTATTTATAGGCGATCTTTTTCATACTGCGCATGTCCACGAAGAAAGAGAGATATGACGTTCGTTGACGACGAACGGCGAACAAATCTCGAAGTTTCGCGCGCTAGCTTTGCTCTCTCTATAATATCTAGGATCTCGATCCACCCTGTGGTGGCTGGATTTTGTGTTCAGCATGCCGCTTATTGTCATGCAAATCAGGGAAGGAATAAAAGTTGTCAAGGATTGGTTCGCGAAGAAAATACCAGAAGATTGTACGGTCAATGAGGTTTTTAATTCATTTAATTCTGGGGATATTGGCGGAGGAAGAAACCTAGGCCTACTAGGTGAAAATTACACGACGGTACGTACGTAGGCCTAGGCCCATAGGCGCTAGGCCTAGAGCCTACCTAGGTCGTAGGCCTAGATCATATCACCTTTTTAGTTGTGGTCAGGAACTTCATTATTTATATACAATATTGTATATATTCTTGCCATCTTTTAATATTTAAAATGCATATTTAATAAAAGTACATGTGTTCTTGTTAATCCGACTTCACTTTATTCTTGACTTCCTTTTTGTTTTTAAACCAATCACACTGGCGAGCAGCGATGGGACACTTCCCCCCCCCCCCCCCAAAAAAAAAAAATAAAAAACCTCCCTCCCTCATCAGTTTTTTGGTCTTGATAGGATGATAAACTAATACATTTTTTTATGGGGCCTTACAGGTTCCCCCTCCCCACCCTTCTCCGCATCCATAGTGACATACTCTTTGTGATCCTCTGGCCCCATTTATGGGCTCACTTTGATGTCATTACAGTCATTCTATTACTCACAAAACTGTTCCACCGCCTACACTATGTTATCATCATGTTCTGCCCTCCCAAGGCAAATGGAAGTATGGGACAAATTTTTCAAAAATGAGTTATTGGTTGTACATGATTCCGGTATCATTCTGCACATTTCAAACTAAAAATCTATTTCAAAAACCTTATATTTATTGAGATATTAATATCATAATTAGGAAGTATGTCCACTTTTTGACGATAATGCCACAGCAAAAGGAAGCATGGGACAGCTGTGGCATTGTGTGTATCACTAGCCAATCAGAATGCAGTATTCTGACTGTGTGAAGGGAAGATCTTTTTTAAGCCATTGATTTAACCAAAGCTAAATGAATCAGTAAAGTATCATACAGTTTTTAGATTCATCATTCCAAATTTTCCCGCCTTTTTAATTTATAAAGTTAACGTAATATTTTCCAGTTTCTTTGTTAATTTTTTCCTTGTAACTTTAGGATATTTCATGGTTATTTTTCTTTTTGTTCATAATTATAAAGTACATAAAGGCAAATTTTATTGTATTATGCGATATATAGGCCTATTGGTAGTGTTGGTAGTGATCACTACCACATGGCCATCACATGGCCATCATTATTAAGTCAAATCCTCATAATCACCATCATCATTAGCACAAAAAAAAATCTGAAACCTAAAGTCATTACCAGATACCTGGGAATGTAGCAACGTCCGAGCATCTAGAACAAAACCATCTGTTGACATCTCATTGTTGGCATTTTTTAAATTTAAATTTAAAATTTTGGTAAAAAAACTGTATATAATGACCTATCAGCCTTTGCAGTTACGTACATGTGATGCACTCCCACTGTATTATAGTTCTACCAAATTTCTTTATTTTTAAGGAGATTTTTGAGGGGTATTAGCTATTCGAGGGAGAATATTATCTTTATTTTTTAATATAAAATTTACACACAACTCAAATAAACGACTCTCATTGGGATTGTAGAGCACAACACGAAATTATTGCCGAAAAAAGTTGTTTTTGCAAAGTAAGACCTATACAGAATTTAATTCTTTGGAGTAAAACGCTGATGGCGGAATCAGAGGTTGCGCCGTCCGCGGCTACAGCCCCCATCAAGGGGAGCTTCCCGACCCATACGCCCCGAGAAATCAAACATAATTCGTCGGGGAGAAAAACAGGTAGTGTGAAGACTAAATTAAAGAATTTCAAATCCCTGTACTGTCGGAGTTTCCTACCCTGGGTTAGTTTCTCTCGGGATCCCTTGAGGGTTCCCTAATGCCCCTACCCCCGGCCACTTCCTCCCTTTGGGGAAATCGGCCATTGCCAACTTCTTCAACCCTCCTGGTTGGGAACATCATACCTTCTGTCGACTCTGGCAGCACTTCTGGGTATTTGAGATAGTACTGCATTGATTTTAGGCGTGGGGAGGGCTTTATATGATAACCACTAAATTTAACATTTGGCGTAATTTAGCATAATATTCAATCAGCTCTTGACATTATTTGATTTGCATCACTGGTCACACTTGTTCTGCTTTCGATATTCTTTGGTTTCGAGCAGTAATTTCTCATCAGTCCTCGCATAATATGATTCGCATCGCTGGTCACACTGCGAGCAGTAATGTGCAGTGTTGTTTAGTATGGTTAAGTACATGCATAAACGCATAAACCTAGTATCCATTTTTGAGTTTTTTTGGCTTAGGGGCATCATATGGATGTAAGCTACCATGTGAATTGATAATATACCCCCCAAAAAACGGTTCAGAAATATGAAATAAATATGAGTGTTTCGAATTATATCCATCCACCAAAGGGAAAAAAAATGAAAGAGCGCATTATATTCACTAAGCATTCAGGTTAGGAATCAATCAATGGCAGGAAACAATAATGCATTTAGGTTTCCTAGCTGGTGGAAGGGTATAATACCAGGTTTGTTTTTGGTCTGAGTACAAATAATAAAAGAAGAATGCATTGTTCTTCATCCTTTGAAGAATAAATTGCAATACGACCATGACCAAATTGTGGTCATAAATTTTAGACAATAATAATATTAAATATTTTATATAAAAGACCATTCAACAAACAACATAACACAAATAACCTACATATCAAACTTCAATAGGCCTCCATGGAATTCAGATACGGTATAATATTTATGCTAAATTTGTATTTAAAATATTTAATAATACTGCATTTAAACGGGTAAACTTCCTTATAATTTAGGGAAATATAAATTTATAAGTGCCTAAGAAGTGTGTTTGGAATGTGGGTAGGTCTAGTATTTATTTGTTGTTCAATAAATTAAAAGGTGGGTATTCTTATTTAAATAAACTTATCACCTATATTGTATAAACACACTAACAATAATGTTGACTGTTCTTTCTGTAGTGGTTATTGATAGACCTAGTATTTTATTTACATTTTACAGTGAACCATACTTTTATATAGGGAAATACAAATTTACTAAATCAGATCAGACACATTTTGTTAATTTTTTATGAGCGTGAATGAAAAAAAAAATGATGAATAATATAAAAACACCCTTAAACCCTTATTCTATTTGTTGTTTTTACGATATTTAAACAAACAATGGAATTTAAACCCCTATGGTCATTGTGAACACCTGGAATGTTACAGATTGTTCATTCAATAGCTTTGTTTTAATTTGGAAAAGCGCATTATGTCAATTTTCACTGAGTTATAGAAAACAAAAAATCACCAAAAATGTACTATTAGTATGTAAGGTAAAGGTAAAGGTAGGAGAATAACACATAACTTGCAGGGTCATTGTGCTGAATTGCGTATGCCCGTAGTTCGTGACTACAGCTGTAAACAGGCGCTCCATCGTCGTTACATGATGTTAACATCGATAGGGGCTGAAATGAACCATAACATCGGGGTAACCCCCCTACTCTTCCGAAAGATGCAATGGGTTCTTTAAAGTGTACACGAGCTAGATACATACACTGAACCTCCATTAAGTCCTTATCCGAGAAGATTTAAGGCAGCTAGCGGCGCTCCTGCCTTACCGCTCGGCCATTCGACTCGCGTATATGTTTTCGTGATGTGTATTATAGTGCATTTCCAAAAATTATGAATAGAATAATCAATTGCCATAACAAAAGGCTAACAGGAAACGTGTTCATCTGATCATTACTTTAATATTATAATTTTGGCTTGTAAAGCGTTCTTACGATCGTTCGGCATGAGTTCACTTGCTGGCCATAATGTAACGTTTTGAAATATTGCTTTTCTTGAGTTGTTCATAAAGATTGATGTATGATACTTAATAAATCACAGCTCACCACTATCGTAATAAGAGCAACATACGAGCTCTCGTGAACTCTACTCTAACCCCGACCTAACCGGTCGCTAGGCAACTTAGGCCTAGAGGGCGGTATACCACTTACTTAGTGGTTAACATAGTAGCCCTACAATTGAGATACTGGTAGCACATAGCCTGGTTACATTCTAAAAGTGCATCAAACGCCATGCACGGACTGACGGGATAGCAATGGATATAAGATACACAGTACTCTTCTTCTTCTGTAGTTGCAAAGCTTATGATTTGATTTGTCTACATGTGTTTCAGTAGGCCTAATTCAAGATACGCAAGGATAAACAGCTGAGCCAAGTATGGGAGTTAAAATATTTGAATATTTTATTCTTTTAAGTTGTTTATGTGTTTTTGGAATCATATCGATGTATGGATTCTCGACCGCTGTACTGAACATAAACTGGTGGACCCGGGGGTGGGCCAACTCAGATATTCACAGTAACAGAAGTCTTATAAAAAGTACAATGAATAAATTGCCGAACAGAGCTATAGCGTAAGTATAGACCTATTTTGTAATCGAATGTTATTTATTTTAAGATTCGATGCCTGGAAATGGTACTCTAAAGGCCAACTCAGACAGCGTCGGCCGACGCAGCCCGACCCGATTTATCGTCGGGGACAGTCTTAAGCCGTCGTGAGAAATATTAAACATGTTTACTATTCTACGACGCGACTGCCCCCGACGCACACCATCGCGTCTGCGTTTAACTCACACACACCCGACGCGATTTGTTGTCGGGCTGCGTCGTACGACGCTGTCTCAGTTGGCCTTAAGACTATGTGTTCTCTACTATTTTTTTACAAAGAGTTTTGTTCCCCCAGCTGTTGAAGCTGACACTGGTGGTTTCCTATTTCCGAAATATAGTCTCTTTGAAAGTGTATGTCCTGTAGGCATAATTATTCTTATCGGTTTTACTCGCGAACAGAGGCGAACATGTTACAGACTGGGCAAACACCAGGGAACAGTGAAATTACACTGTTCCCTGGCAAACACCCATTATGTGACAATGCTAAAGTATTCGTAATATGGGCCCATAAGGGATTTTCACATAGAGGATCCAGATACAGAGGTTGAAGTAAGAACAATTTTTATGACACCTTTCTAGATGGCCGGAAATGGCAATCCCAAACTTAAATTTTTATACAATTTTTCGACTTATTGTGAAATTTGAGATGTTTATTCTTTGGTCAGTAAAATGCAATACACAGACGCGGATCAACACATGGGGTGGGCCTACCAGTGTGGGCGTGGTCGTGAGGAGAAAGCGTAATTTTGGCCGGGGGGTGGGGGGCGTTGAGGGTCTGAAGGTCCTCCTTCGGACAGTTTAGGTTGCACGTTCCTGCATTCTGAGACTTTGAATGAATGAATATGAATTTATAGTTTTTTCCTACTATGAAAAATCATGATGAGGAGCTGAGGGAGCATGTAGGAAAATAGTCTCAGGCGGCAGCACGGTCCATAGCCGTCGGAAGCATTGTTATTTGTCCATGAATAAATAAAAGACAAGGAACACGAATACATAGTACATAATACAATGAATAATAATAATAATATGTCGCTCTTATATAGCGCTTCATGCACAATGCCTCTAAGCGCTTCACATTATTACCCCAGTCATTGGATCAAACACATATGGAACACATACTCAGCTCCCTGGGGAGAATTCCATAATATTGCAGCTAGTAATCAGCGCAGTTGTGTTCGAACCTACCAGGTACCCACTTGTACTCCTGGGTGGAGAGAGGGAACCGTTGTAGATAAAGTGCCTTGCCCAAGGACACAAGCACATAAAGTGCCTTGCCCAAGGACACAAGCACAACGAGAGTTTCGAACCCCCGACCTCGAGGTTGGGAGTCCAAGCCACAACCGATGCGCCAACCGCTTCTACATAACAATAGGGCCTATCACAAATTAACCAACATTTCTAGGCAACAAAGGAAGTAGTTTTCGGCTACAATTTTCAATTTTAATTTCCAAAACCTTACATATATTATTTAAACTTTGAGAAGCATGATGATCGACGAAAGAGCAGTGTAGGCCTATACGGTACTGTAATATGCCTAAGATAAGGACCTAGGCTGTCTGTCTATAAAGGTGACTGTCTATATTTTACACAACGTGCAGGGTATTAGAGAGGTTTCGTACGCGAATGAATACGTGTACGCATACGTTTAGCTATCCGTAACGGTTCGCAGCCATTCTGTGTTTTTCGCAATTCAAGCGTAGCCTAGGCCTAGGTCCTTATCTTAGGCCTATTACAGTACCGTATAGGCCTACACTGCTCTTTCGTCGATCATCATGCTTCTCAAAGTTTAAATAATATATGTAAGGTTTTGGAAATTAAAATTGAAAATTGTAGCCGAAAACTACTTCCTTTGTTGCCTAGAAATGTTGGTTAATTTGTGATAGGCCCTATTGTTTATGACCTAAAAGTGCCTGCCTACAAGTAGGCCTAGGTCTACACAAAATTGCTACACCACCAAGGTCAAAGCACCTACGTTTTGATACCCCAAAATGAGACGCATCGTGATTTGCTATCTTCAAAAGTCAAAAAAATGGCACGATACGTGGGGCGGATGCGGGGGGGGGGAGGGGTGCAGAGTGTGCGATCGCACCCCCCCCCCTCTAAATTGTAATAAGAAAAACTAGATGTGAAGTCGTCACTGAGGACGAGTTAGGTTGGCACAAAAAGTTTACTCCTGATATGAATACAATGTCAAGAACCCAAAACATGTAACAAAACGTAATTTCCAGCTTCAGTACTAGTCTGGGTTCCAGGCCCTAATTTTTGGTTACTCACCCTTTATTGCACTTAGTGCGCGCCATACCTAATTTAATTGGCGTCCCATACTCGATTTCTTTTTTTTTTCGGATTAGGCCATAGAGCTATTCAACAACTAGAGTGCTGACAAGATGGAAGCAATGTAGAGTTGTGTATGTGTACCATCCAAGATGGCCGCCGTAGGAAAGCGCCACCTTCAGGCTTAATATATTATTACCATAAATAAGCCCTCTGACTGACTGACTATTATTTCATTATCGATAATTAGTATTGATAATAACAAATTATTGAACTATCGTAGCAAAAAGAGGCCAAATAGAGAATCTTATTTAAAAAATTGACTTTCTCGTTGGTGGCGCTGTCTAGAATGAGAAATATAAGAGACTTGTGTAAAGTATACTTCAGTACGTGCTGTGCACGTGGAAATGAGCGTACGGCGCGTAAATTATGGAAAGTTTTTTGGAATGCTGAAAATGTCCTGAGACGTGCTTTAAATTATCCGAAAAGTGATATTGACAATTTTCAAATTTTAACTCACAAGTAAGACTACTTTACGTCGTGCTCGAGGACAGTAATGACACACGAAATTAAACCTTGTCAAGTGTGATTTAAAACCTCCTGTTGGTTGGTAATGCCACACGCTGAATTTTCCCTTCATGAACTATAATATCAGCCTGATAGGGTAGTCTCTTATTCCACGGTCTCAGTCACCTCATGCATAATGTAAACTCATCCGCCGTCACACTACACTGAGTTCGGTCATGAATATTTATAATCAACTAAAACTTCCAGTGTAGTATTAATAGCGCGGCCTTATTTTGTTCCTGAAAAGATCCGCCGTGTAGATAATACAAGCGATGAGGGAATTGGATGAGAGATTTGGATGTGAAAGAGAAAATGAGTAGAAAAGAGGAAGAGGAATTACCCTAGGCCTAGATGAAGTCAATGAAGTACCATGAGGTAGTGCATGCCAGAGCTACAGTAAAAGCCTACGAGAAAGAGACATTGTACATCTAGATTTGTTGCTGGACATCAAGACGCAAATATGCAAAAGAGGGTTAACTTATAATATTAATTTACAATAATAATACCTAAAGCCTAGGTCTATGCACAATAATATATTTCTAGGCTTAAATTACAGTATAAATTTGGCAGTGGGCCTAGGCCTATTTTAGCTTATTCTCTAGAAAATATAATCACTAGGCCTAGCTACCACTAGACCTCAGGGCTAGGCCTAGGCAAGCGGTACTTCCACGACTAGGCCCATACTATTTGAATTTAACTCCAGCTAGACCTAAGGCATATTTTGCACTTTTGAATAATAATAATAATAATAATAATAATAATAATAATAATAATAATAATAATAATAATAATAATAATAATAATTAATTAATATTCAATTTATGTCAAAGGTCAACATTAAAGTCCCGACTATTATCAAAACAATGTACAGATGTGCGCACGATGACCGACGAGTCCGTTTCATGCAAATCTGTGGCACGATAGGCTACCCTTGTTTAGGGCTGTGACAAAGGAGCAAAGAAAATAAGTGACAATGCGTGGAAAAGGATTTGCAGAGTTGAGTTATCTCCTCTTTCTACCAGTATTAGGCCTGTCCAGCCTAGGCCTTCTGATACACCTGAGACCTACACTATGGTAGGCTAGGCTAGGCCTACTATCTACCTTTAGGAGGCCTAGCTTATAGGTTTTGAATAAATATTAACTAAAAAAAGTTCTGTTTATATTCACTCTTTTGATACATTATGGAGTTCTGGGAATGTTAGTCATGATGATTTTATCTGATTTCATCTCACAGCCAGGCGCGTAACGGGTGTCTTGGGTCGGGGGAGGGGAAGGGTAATAATTTTTCCCGGTTAGTAATTTATCATAACTTTTTTGTGTTTTTAATTCTAATTTAGTCGGAATTGATCGAAACTCCCCAAAAAATTTGCAATTTTTAAGAGGAAATCGGAAATGCGTGCGAAGCGCGCGTAATTTGAGATTTTTAGGCACTTTCAGGGGGTGAAAAGGGCATTTATCAAGGGGTGGGGAAAGATTTCCCACAGATGGATATTTTCCCCTTGTCTCCCGGTGGTTACGCCACTGCGGAGAACATCTGGCAGCTTAGATCAAAGGAGCTATGGACACTTTTTGAAGTGAAGCAGGGGTTGCAGGGTTTTGTCTGATCATTTTGATGACCAGAGTCTGGTCATTATGATATCTTCCTTTTTATTTCACTTCTTTATTTTTCTATTCTATTTTTCTTTTCGTTTTCCTTTCCTTTTCTTTTCCCTTTCTTTGTCTTTCCCTTCCTCTCCCCTCTTTCTTTTCTCTTATTACCCAGCCCGGTACGACGGCCTGGTCAGCCTGGTAAAAACCGTCGGGGGGAGGGGAGGCAGTCTTTCCCCTGCCCCACCCCGCCAGTTACGCCACTGCTTACAGCCCTTTTCCTCCGTCTATCATTGCGATAACAAAATCAGTTTCATCATCACTTCTCTGTTGCCACCCGCCATTTCAAGTTTTCGCGCGCGGTCAGCAGAGGGAACAGGCTAGCGAATCATTGGAATCGAGACATTAAAGAAAAGTCAACTCATGTGAACTCTGAGCGATTCGCTTCGCGTGACGCTCGACGCTTTCGCTTACCGATTCCAGGCGAAGCAAAAATGTTCGATGAAGCGACCGAGTGCGTAGCTCGTAGTAATTTTGAGATATCGTGCAAACAAAAAATGGGGAGAAAGTGAGAACAATAAAAAGATAATGATGATGATGATGAACTCTGACAATAAAAAGAGGTGATCCGCTCGTAAAGCGGATCACCAAAAAGATGATGATGATGATGATGATGATGATCTCTAAAAATAACAAGAGGTGATCCGCTCATGAAGCGGATCACCAATAATTGTTGTATTATATTGTTGATATTAATTATTGGTAAGATTTTTATGGTTCACGAGAGTGCAATTTCCAGGCACCAGAGGTCCATATTCTAAAAATTTTCGCACCTCAGCCCCAACCATGTTTCTTCATAAACAGATTTCACAAACAAATGCTCAAAAAACTTCGTAATTTTGATTTTGTGACAGTCTGGCGTATTATCAAAATAAAAGAGAAAAAATAGGGGTCTTCGGTCTTCGTTTTATAGACACCCGAGGCTAAGGTGGTATTTCCTCCATCTGTGAAAGTCCCTCCCTTGCCCCTCTAAAAATTTCTAGATCCGCCACTGAAAACCGTATATATGCTTCTTCAGAAATCGATTAACTATGACCTACAACTATCAAAATACCTGAGCTCCGTCCTCATCGATTCCAGGAGGATCCCGTCCCCTTAAGCGCCTCCCCCCTCCAATTTTGGTCCAATTTCTACAAATTCGCACCCACCCTATACAAATCCTTCGTACGGGCATGAGCTAGGCTTAGGCTAAAATAAATGACGACACATACAGAACGTGCTACAGTCTCGTCATCCATCTTTATTCCACTACCGCCACGGCGGTAGTTGCTCAAACGGTTCAGTCGAGGGTCGTGACATATTTGGTGGCGTCATGTAGATTTATACCATCAGCTACCTAAAAATTCACACAACCGTGTGACCAATGGGACGTTAGCGAGCAGGCTGAGCCTTAGAAAACCTAGCCAAAGCCTAGTGTAGACCAGCGTTCCGTAAACTTTTTACTTCACGGCCTATTTTACGATTACAGGCACTAAGCCGAGCCCACCAGCCCAGAAGCGCCAGGGACCAATACCAAAACCTGCCAAGAACTTTTGATCATGAAGCATTCATGTATATACAATAGTTTGACATCATTATCTGTTCTCTCAGTGACAACATTACATTGTATACTAACTAAATATTATTTTTTAAAGAAATAATACCGCACACTTGTGTATTTCCCCAGACAATTATTGATTGGTTTTTTTTTTCTATGGTAAATTATTGTAAAGCCAAACCCAAACATTTTGTCATTGTTAAATAAAAGTTTGGGTAATGAATATAATTTCAGCCCACCTTTTTTCAGTGGGTGTCTCGAAAGCTCAGACCACGAAAGCAAAGACTTAAGACCACGAGATATCAGACCCACTCGAAATATCAGACCCCGCAAATTAAGACCCTCAACAATTAAGTATGCCAGGATTTTCGGACAATAATACCTTTATTCGAAAGCTAACATCAATATATAGAACTGTCTAATCATGAAATAAACATCAGCAGGGCCTAAGGTTTATCGATACCAGCCATTGAGTTATAATTATTTTGATAATAATAATAACTCCATGTACCAGCTAGGCCCCTATTTGCGACGTTTACTGGAGAAAACAAATACAGTACAAACAAACCGTTGTTAGTGTACAGGCTACTCCACGAAACCGTACGGTTTCGATAGTGTTTCTAATGCACATCGTGCAAATGACTGATATATACTGTACTGTATTATGATTCTCGATCGTTCTCGATAATAATTATATTAATATTAATAATAATAATAATAATAATAATAATAATAATAATAATAATGATAATAATAATAATAATAATAATAATAATAATAATAATAATAATATTAAATAATAATAATAATAATAATAATAATAATAATAATAATAATAATAATAATAATAATTATAGGAAGAAAATAAGCAGTCGCTAGCCAGGGATATTTGACGAATGAATTTTGGTGAGTGTTGATTAGTTATTTGATAGGCATCAACCTCCTTTAATATGTTGTTATGTATGTTTTGTAATGTTTTAATAAAAAAAAAAATAATTAGGCCTAAACAACGAGAAGCAAAAAGTGTGCAATGTAACCAACTATATTATTTTCAAATCTTATGTTATTAAATACACTGTATTACATTACAATAATGAAGATACCAATTACTAGATCTAACCGCATATGCATCATAAAACGGTGTTTGTTGTTTATCACAAAACTCCTTGGCAAATTTAACAAGATTTAAAGCATCTGTTTTGTCATTGTGGATATGCAAAACCATAATGCTAATGCTACGGAGCATAATTATGATAGAAATGGCCACTTTGCCTGTCTATATGGTGCGTCTAGCGTCTGGAAAGCTCCGATACGGTACCGTGTCCGTATATTCAACCACAACGATAATTATATTGATTGAATTAACGTTTGATAATATTAAATGAAATATAGTTTAACCAGGACTACAGACTAAGCCACTAGACACTAGCACTAGACACTAGGCCGGAAAATGAAAGTGTCGTGTGCATTGTAAACTTAGTTTAACACATCAGTCTTCCTATATATTGTAAGCTTGTCTTATGCCAATCTAGGCATTATGTTAAAAGAACGTTATAATAACAGTTTGGTGATGAAAATTTTTTGGTTTTTTAAAATTTATTTATTTATTTTTTAAATGTTGTCATTTTAATTTCACTTAATTGCCAAATTCATTATTATTCCAATAAATACGGTAATCATTATTTCATGCTATGAAAAATGTAGATCTAGAGCTTAAAATACACTCAAAAGCTGGAATTTTATACATCTAATAAATCAAAAAATGACCATCGAGCATTGAGAGACTGTAAATATAATACGGTATCGGAAGAAAAGCAACGACAGTAATGTGATTTGAATTTGAAACATACATCGTTGGACGTGGAAACAGAATTGGCAAAGTAAAATGTAAGTTTCCTAAGGGCCGGCGGATATCTATAGCGTACGCACGGGCCCCCATCAAATTTGAAAAAGTTTCACATTTTCATGACAGTCAAGAATGTACTGTATATAAAATTTGTGATTTTCTGTAATTAAAAAAAAAACATTTTTTACATATTTACCAGTAGTATATTGTTAGACCAGTAATATTGGGGATTAGTTATACTGTAAAGACCCCTCGGAACCCTTGCAATCTCCAACAGGCACTGAATACGAAGCTTTCTTCTTTTTTTTTTCTCTCGTCTGGAGAGAGTATTCCTTGTTATTCATAACATGCCACGCCCACTTTTTCATTGGAAGTGCTACTTTAAAGGCTAGATAATATGAACATAATTGCAAGAAGAAATTTAAAAAATTTAATAAAATCTCGTCTTAAAAGTCCCATTTATATGGAAAATAGCTTAAATGTGCAAAGCAGGGCTACACCCCCTTTTTGTTTGGAAGCACGATATTAACAGTAGGCTAAGCAATCTCAACATCTTGCAAAAAAAAGTGTTTTCTTTTATAAATTAACATATGTGATGAGGGGATAAAATTGCAGAAATCACACAATAGTCACATGTCCTATATGCATATGCAAATCAGCTTAAATATGCCAAAAAATAGGACCACTCCTCTCTTTATATTTGGAGCGCTACCTAAAACGGCAGGCTTGACAATCTGAACATACACATACAAGGGTTCTTATTTTATAAATGCACACAAATAAACTGAAACTGAAACTGAAACACACGATGAGTGGATACAATTTCAAAAACCACTATGATCATTTCTTATTCATATGCAAATTATCTTAAATATTTGAAAAAAAATACAGCCCACACCCCTTTTAAATAATACTTTAAACAGTATGAAGACTCTCTGAACATTTTGCAAAGAGGAGGATTTTTTAAAAATAAATGAACACATATGATGAAGAAATTAAATTTCAAAATTCACACCGTTTTCACATGTCCCATTCACATGCAAATTATCTTCAATATGCAAAAATATGGGTCAACCCCTTTCTTATTTGTAGTGCTACCTTAAATAGTAAGGACATGTGACCACAGTGTGATTTCTGAAATGTTATCCCCTTATCATATGTTATTATATTTTAGATAAATATAATGTAGATTTATAGCTGAAATCTGTGTTTTGCTGTAATTTAGAATGTTATTCTGTGTATTTTTATATACCGTATTGCCCAAAAAATGTCATTATTATTATTATTTTCACTTTAAAAACAACAAATTAGGTGTATGTATATATATATATATTTATAGGTGTGTGTGTATGTGTATGCGTGTGTGTACGCGTGTATGTATGCGCTATGTGTATGTATGTATATATGTATGTGTGCATAATAGGTATGTATATGTGTATGGGTATATATGTATATCTATATATGTATAAAAATGTATAGCGATTTAACAGTTTATTTTATTATTAAAACTTAGCTATTAATAGTAGGAAGACATTCATTAGTGAATCTCCCTAGCCGAATTCACTTGCTCCCTGCGCTCGTACGTATTAAACTTACTCGTTCCGATCCAATCGGTATTTTAAGAGAACTTGGTTATAGAAAATCATTTAAATTAGTCTTCCAGTACATCAGAATCACTGGGCTTTTTCAGGCCCTACACCCCAACAGAGGGCTTTGCCCCAGCTAAGTGCTCGCTTAACTCGCATTAATCCAACCACTCAGACCACAGGGCCGTCGGAACCGCACCGACCGCACCACCGTTTTTGCCGGACCACTTCTCGATTATATTATTTTTTTAAATAAATATTTACTTATAATTATACTTATAGATTATATGAATTTAATTATAATATCATTGTAATGTTATACAGTGTATAAACAAAAGAACATCATGCGCTTGTTTTTGTATTGCTTATGAAAATTTTAACTTGCTTGACAATCCTTAATTTTAGTAAAGATTGATTTTGAATGTTTAGAGATATAAATTAAAGTAAACCCCTAATTGTAAACACTAATAAGGAACTAAACAAACTAAACAACAAAAAAGGGGGTAGGCCGGATGGGCCCCCTTGAATCTTCCACTGAAATACTCATCATAACAAGTTTTTTTTTTAATTTTTAATGTATCCTTGTAATCATAATCATGCCCTCTTATATAATTCGTGCATTAACATTCATAATGATATTATCTATCCATGAAACACAAATAAGTTAAGTTTAAATCAGTCACTTTGCATGTGCAGTACTTTAAAAATCAATTTCTCTCTCCTCTTTTTGTACTCTTGTACAAGTAGTATTGCGACTGCACTTTTGTGAGTTGAAATACTACCGTCTAGGGAGATAGTAAGCACACAAAACATTAGTTAGCATTTTTATTTCACAAACATAAAAGTGGTTTACTTAATTTTTCATCATCATGATGTCATGTCGAGATTGCGTCAACGTAGCGTAAATGTGTAGTATCACTACTTAAATGAAGTCAAAATAGACACACCTATCCTTGTCAAAGGCTGCATAATCATTATTTAATAACGGTTATATAACATTCAATTGACTAAGTAGACATTTTTGAAATTAGGAAAAACAGGAATTTATGTATGCAGATAATTAACACTACCATAGGTCGTAATATTATACAAAAATGAATATATCTTTTATAGTAAAATTTTGCACCTTTGAGTTTGTTAAAATGTTGGCCTAATAGGTTTACACGCTTCCAATTTTAACAACGTAAAGTACATTATTTTCAGAATAAATTTAGCCTCTGATAACTGTTGCACCCCGGTGGCCGATTTAGGAATTCGAAGTAGAGGGGCCAGCGAGGGACAGATGCGGGGCATTACTGTATAAAGAAAATTTATTATTATGGCACCTCTAGATGGCCGGAAATGGCACTCTTAGACTCAGATTTTGATTAGAATTTTCATTTTTTTCTCAATAAATGTTAATCAACATGTGTTTGAAAAATTATAACAAAATTCGAAAAGAAATTGATTCTTAATATGCTATTAATAATTATTATATTACATGCAGTTTTTGCTTGACCAAAATTGCATAACGCCTTTCCTAAAGCGTACAACATCGCGTTTGCTCGTTTCATAAAATAGTAGGCGACAGGGCCTAGCCTTAGGCCATTTTACTTGACAACTTAGAAATTCGTATAGTAAATGGGTGTTTGTGGTACGCCTTAACTAGGGTCCCAGTCCGAGGGTATCTCTAAAATAACTAGTAGTATATAAAAAGAGAAATCCGTAATTCATACGGTAACTGAAAAAGTACTACGCTACTTTTATAGCTAGCTAGGCCTGTCTAGTCCTACCTACCTAGTACTGTATTGCAGAGGCCTATTTTAATACACTATTTAGATAGGCTCTTCTTTTCCCATCTTGTGGCAGAGGTCGAAACAATTTTTCATTTCTTAAAACTTATATAGTGGTGTAGAATAGTCTTTTAAGAATATTTCCAGAGAAAAAATAATGTGATACGATTCTTCGTTACGGAGTTATGGATTTTGAAGTAACATGAGTTCAATAATTTTGCCTCGAAGCTTATCTTATTTTTGTTGGCTACGCACCACTGACTGACTTGATCAATGGGCACCAAAGATCTTATAAACACAAGATAGCGTTCTCCACGATTTACGCGTGCAAATTCTGTAATAACGCAAGAATGGCGCCCTCTTGCAAAATTGGAAACTTTTGATCCTTCACCGCCATAGAGCTATTAAACAACTAGAGTGCTGACAAGATGGCGGAGCAATGCAGAGTTGTGTATGTGTACCATCCAAGATGGCTGCCGTAGGAAAGCGCCACCTTCAGGCTTAGTATACATATTATTACCATAAATAAGCCCTCTGACTGAATATTATTTCATTAAAGATAATTAGTATTGATAATGACAAATTATTAAACTGTCGTAGCCAAAAGGAGGCCAAGTAGAGCATCTTATTCAAATATTAAAAAGAATTAAAATCGTGTACATTACACCCATACACCGCAACGCTCGAGTTTCAAAATACGGGTAACTAGCTGTACTGAACTTTCTGTGTAAATTGATGGCGCAATTGAAAATGATAGTG
>NW_022743507.1:0-14728 GCF_011630105.1 Anneissia japonica | reverse complement strand
AGCGCCACCTTCAGGATTAGTATACATATTATTACCATAAATAAGCCCTCTGACTGAATATTATTTCATTAATGATAATTAGTATTGATAATGACAAATTATTAAACTGTCGTAGCCAAAAAGAGGCCGAGTAGAGCATCTTATTCAAATATTAAAAAGAATTAAAATCGAGTACATTACACCCATACACCGCAACGCCCGAGTTTCAAAATACGGGTAACTAGCTGTACTGAACTTTCTGTGTAAATTGATGGCGCAATTGAAAATGATAGTGCTCAGTGGAAATTTGATTGGCTGAATCTATGGCAGCCATATTGGATGGTACACACACACAGCTCTGCGTATTTCTAACATCGAATACATTGCTGCTAGCATACATTTGCTAGTATTCTTATTATATCTCTATGTTCACCGCTTTGATCATACCGGAGAGGGCGTCCTAGTCGGAGAACGCTATCTTGTGTTTATAAGATCTTTGATGGGTACCAAGATGGCAGATAGAGGGCGACCAGTAGTCACGTGACCTGATCTATAGTTAAGGAGATTCAAATATCGATTAAATAAGCTTTTGAAACCCCTAAATTGTTAAAATTTTTGGGAGCTTCACCCACGTGGACCACTCTCGAAATCGAAGCTCGACCACCCCCACTTTGCTTTTGTCATTGAAATCTGACTCCTCGTCGGGGAAATCCTCCCCACCCCCCCGTCGGTGACCATGGCCCACCCCGTCTGGCAAATCCTGGCGCCACCTCTATGTCCCCCTACATACTTTTACATGTGGGGGACGTGCCGCCCAGTTCCCCACCTATCGACGCCCATGATAGTCTGCCCGTTTAGGGTGAGGAGTAGCTGCTCTACAATTAATGCCACCTGCTATTTTCAGATATCCCAAAATTAACACAGCAGTTAATTAAACAAATTTTAATAATTAAAGTGATTCTACAAAACACAACTCATCTAGTGTATGACAAATTAATGATTCAATGTGAAACTTTTCAAATTTGATGGAGTACGTACGCTATAGATACCCGTGCCACAGGCTGTGTTCTCACACGGCAGCTAACGGTTAGCAGGATCCGTGCGTCCATGCGAGAAAATCCCGATCCGGATACCAACAATATGATGATCGAATCACTGGCCAATAAGAAACTGGAAATTGTAAACGCGTACGTGTGATTGGTTGATGATAGAAACGCCCTCAACTTGCTAACGGATAGAGCTTGCTAACCGGCCCGGACCCCCTAGCACATTGTTGTTTCGATCGTCCCAAATTTCGGCCCCTCTCTCGCCCCCACCCCCTTTTGACATCTGTGGATCCGCCCCTGGTACGTTCACATTTAAAGTGAAATTAAAGGGCGTTTATTTGAGTATATACGCATCCAGTACACACCAAACAAAATAAACACCTCCCTCGAACTAACGTTTTCCTCGAATAGACACCCCTTAAAAGACCCTTCTCAAATTAACAATAAATGCCCAAGAAACGTTTATTCGATAATATACAGTAATTCAAAGTAATAGTCATAGTTCAAATAATAAGAGAATCAGCGCACACACATTATACCCTCCCTGAATGTATGTTGATTAACCATACATTGTGACATATTGTATTTATTCGAGTAAACACCCTGCTTTGAATAAACGCCTACCTCAAATAAACACCCCCTACTGTAAACAAATTTAATGGAAGCACATTCTCAACAAACTCTAATAATGTTCTACTCCAATAGGATTACATTTTTTCTAATCTGGTTGAATCTTTATGATCACGCAATAACACATGTTGTCTTAAAATATGTGTTATAGTTTCACATTTACCGTGAACTTAAGGGGCGTTTATTTGAATATTCGTGTCAATATTTACACACACACACACACACACACACACACACACACAATGAAATAAACGCCTCCCTTGATTAAACACCAGCCTCTAAAAATCTCCCCTCAAAAAACCCTTCTCAACAATAATTACAGTGCACCCTCTAATTCGAGACCATTTTTTTCAGAACCAAAAACAAAATAAATCTTTAAACGCAAAGATAACTTATCGGAGACCGAACCCCGAGATCGCCCAGGTTCAAGATCCTAGAAGCGGCCTCCGTCGAAGAAAAAACCACAGTTCGTTGGGGAGAAAAAAAATGTATATGTATTTTCTACATATTAGTAGACTCCAAAATTGATTAAATAAACCTTGAAACTCCTGAACGATTTCGATAGATTTTGAGCGACGCCCGACCACGCTTACTTTTTTCGTCGGGGACAGCTGCCCCTCAGGGCACTCGGATCCCCCGTCGGGCAAATACTGGCGCCACCATTGTCAGTGGTGTGGTTAGGGGTCTGTGCGAAGTAATACAAGTTTTTGAAAATCCCATTAAGTAAATTTAGAAAGGACTTTTTTACTTGCTTGTTAGTCAATTACTTTTTAAATATCCTTTCCGTATGTGGGCGTGTGGTTGTGTATGCTAAGTCATGGTCAGGGTCAGATCATGGTCAGACCTTGTTGCTTGCACAAAAAATGCAACCCTTTAATAATTTGTGCATCTTTTAGAATCAGTGATTCATCGACGATGCACTTGTTTCATCATCGTCGATTCACTTGTTTCATCATTGACGATTCACTTGTTTCATCATCGACGATTGACTGTTTCATCATCGACGATTCTTGTTTCATCATCGAAATTTAAGATAGATCGTTTTACCTAAAAGAAGGGCCTCAATCTGTAATGATGTTGAAAGAATATGTTTGTAATAAATAAAGCCATAAGGGAAATGCTTATATTCAGTTTAAAAAAACGAGTGTGGCCATATATAACATAAGAGCATTTTTTGTTGAGGTAGGCCAATTTCCTCTAAAAATTGCACATTTTAGGGAGTTTGGATCAATTCCGACGAAATTAGAATTTTAAAAACAAATTTTTCGCGCGCTTCGCGCGCATTTTTTAATGTTAAAGCTTGTGCTTGTTCTCCTTTGCCTTCTAAGTTAGAACACATAGTCCCAAACTTGAGAAAGAAAATTTAAGATAGATCATTTTACCTAAAAGAAGGGCCTCAATGTGTAATTATTTTGAAAGAATATGTTTGTAATAAATAAAGCCATAAGGAAAATGCTTATATTCTGATTAAAAAAACGAGTGTGGCCATATATAACATAAGAGCATTTCTTGTTAAGGTAGGCCAATTTCCTCTAAAAATTGCACATTTATTGAGTTTTGATCAATTCCGACGAAATTAGAATTAAAAACAAAAAAATTTTTCGCGCGCTTCGCGCGCATTTGTTACGGTTAAAGCTTGTGCTTGCCCTCCTTTGCCTTCTAAGTTATTTATAAGCATAATAGTCCCAAAACTTGAGAAAGAAAATTTAAGATAGATCGTTTTACCTAAAAGAAGGGCCTCATTGTGTAATGATGGTGAAAGAATAGGCCTATATGATTGTAATAAATACTAACCACGATGAAAATGCTTATATTTAGTTTCAACACACGTGTGTGCCCTATATTAATAATAAAATAAGCCCTATGTCGTATTGTTTTCTATATGGTGGGTGGGGGGGGGGTCACCCAAGACCCCTGTTACACGCCTGCTTATAAGTGGGGCCCCCCCACTTTGAAAAACGTTCCGCCGGCCGTGTAAACGCCTCCCTTGATTAAACACCAGCCTCTAAAAAACTCCCCTCAAAAAACCCTTCTCAACAATAATTACAGTGCACCCTCTAATTCAAAACCATTTTTTTCAGAACCAAAAACAAAATAAATCTTTAAACGCAAAGATAACTTATCGGAGACCGAACCCCGAGATCGCCCAGGTTCAAGATCCCAGAAGCGGCCCCCGTCGAAGAGAACTGTCTCCCCCCCCCACTCCCCGTCAGGGAGAAAATCCACAGTTCGTTGGGGAGAAAAAAAATGTATATGTATTTTCTACATATTAGTAGACTCCAAAATTGATTAAATAAACCTTGAAACTCCTGAACGATTTCGATAGATTTTGAGCGACGCCCGACCACGCTTACTTTTTTCGTCGGGGACAGCTGCCCCTCAGGGCACTCGGATCCCCCGTCGGGCAAATACTGGCGCCACCATTGTCAGTGGTGTGGTTAGGGGTCTGTGCGAAGTAATACAAGTTTTTGAAAATCCCATTAAGTAAATTTAGAAAGGACTTTTTTACTTGCTTGTTAGTCAATTACTTTTTAAATATCCTTTCCGTATGTGGGCGTGTGGTTGTGTATGCTAAGTCATGGTCAGGGTCAGATCATGGTCAGACCTTGTTGCTTGCACAAAAAATGCAACCCTTTAATAATTTGTGCATCTTTTAGAATCAGTGATTCATCGACGATGCACTTGTTTCATCATCGTGGATTCACTTGTTTCATCATTGACGATTCACTTGTTTGATCATCGCCGATTCGTTTCATCATTGACGATTTACTTTTTACATCATCGACGGTTCACTGGTTATCACTGAATTGTTGTTTGAACGGCGTTCCATATATAAGAGTAGAGATCAGTGATTATTAAAACTGTCGTCTTGTGGGACATAGAAACAATATCCAAGGGGCGGAGCTTAGCGGAAAGGTGCATTGCATGAACATACCTCACTTGTACCATCAATTAACTCTACTATAACGTAAGGGTAAACAACATTAACTACAAATTACTCGGTAATACAGATACCTGATCTAAAACAAGGTTTGGAAATGCTTCATTTCAGAACTTTTTCTCCATGCTCGTTATTTAAATAATTTTTACATAATACATCGAAGCATTTCTCGACATTGTCTGAAAAAGGGTAATGGAGCCTAAGAGGTAAGCGTTGGATACACTCTGTTATCAGTTGGCATAGGCTGAGAGCTGCATTGTATCTGACTCTGAATCCATAATCTCTGCTTGGTACACCAGTGCTCAGGTTCTCACCCTCACAGTGAACGATGTCACTTTGCACCCACCAAATTTGTGTTTTTAACCAATTTTAATCCCTCAAGCTTCTGCAGTTTCACCTTGTTTGCAGAATAAACCACACTTTATTTGAATGTCTTTGGGCTTGGATACTGACTCTATCAGTCGTTGATATGGCTAAAATGAGGGATGGCTCAGAGTACCACTGGAGCGGCTACTTGAAAAGAATAAATATGCACCATCATAAAATCATGCCACGCTCTTCCATGGCGCATCAAACTTAACATGATAGGTATTTCCGTTTCTACAGTATCAAGGATGATGTTCGTGATCAATGGGCAGCAAAATATCTACACACCAAATATTTTTCCCAAATCCAAAACATGGTCAGTGCTCACAGAAGGTATCACAAATACCATCGTACCTTTCTTTGTGAGCACTGGCAATGACCACACATTTGGGTATCTTGGGTACAGAAAAAAATCGAAGAAGGTGATTGACGACTCCTGAGGTGAGGAAACTGCTCACCTCAGGTGAAGCATTAAAGGATGAAGACAAAGCTGGTGAAATCTTTTGTCCTCTCGTTTTGTTCTTTAATTAAAGAAATTATGGTTTGTATATTGAACTCAGTGTATATTGTCTACAGAAGTCGATTAAATCCATTATTATTTTACACAAGAAGGAGCTGCGACCAATTGAAGACCAGTTGAAACTTGGTTTAGCTGAAGACCAGATGAATTGGTAAAAAACACAACACCCAATGTGGTTCTTCCAAATGTTAAAACTGGAAATTTTAAGTAGGTTACATTTCAGCCCCTGTACAGCTCTGACAAAACCCCAGATATTATAGCACATGAATTAATTTGGTCAAACCCATATGGGTTCGAAATTAAACCATAATGCAAACCTAAGGGGCCAAATATATCCTTTAAAGGGCACATAAGTTCATTTAGGCCTACTTGGTGCACAGTCAGCTCTTTCCTATATGGCCAATTTATAGGGTTCCCTTACATTTCAACCCACCCTTATTCAACCCTTAAAAACCCAGATATTGCCAATAATGGGCCCATGAATTAATTTGGTCAAACCCATGTGGGTCCCAAATGAAACCATAAATGCAAACCTAAGGGTCCAAAATATATCCTTTAATGGGCCCATAATTTATTTGGGCCAATTTTTTCGGACCATTATGGATTTAGGGTGCAAAGCAGCTCTTTCCCGTGTGGGAAATATGTCCTTTAAAGCTTCATTTGGGCCAACTTCACAGGTAGCTCTTTCCAGTGTAGACCAAACTGCAGGAGGCCCACATTTTGGCCCATAACTTTACTATATGGGGCCCATGTTTGTTTGCTAGGTGGGTAAGGTCTATACCGAGTTCAGATATCACTTTCTGGTAGGCCAGAGCTTCCAAGAGGCGTAAAATGAGAAGAGTACAGCCGGCCTTCCACCTGATGAAGACACATTGCACCATTTGAACAAGCACAAACTACATCACATATTGCCAGTTCCATTTTAAGTTGCTAGATTTGTAGTTGTAGAAGTGATACAACAAACTCGGATGAGGAGTAGCAGCCTATTGTTTAATAAATAACTTTGTTTATTTCAGGAAATTAGTATTAGAATTAGAATATATTACAATTGTAACCTTTTAACTTCTGAGATGAAATTGAACTTGAACATTTGACAGCGTGAGCTGAAAATTAGCAGCATTCTTGGATTTTAAGGTCAAACTTTTAAAATCAATCGGACCTCAATTAGGAATTCCTTGATATTAACAGTACACTACTACACTAAAATGTTATAACCAATGTAACTAGCTAATAACTTCTATTCCATTAACCAGAAATGCTGACCTTTGATACAGGAGATGACCTCAACAGAAATTTAGATTTGAAAGTCAATCATTGGTTCATCAAATGTGAATTCCAGAATATTAATAGTACAGTACATGGGAATTTTGTAACCGATGGAACTAAAAAACTTTTTATTATTTAATATTGACCTTTGACACAATTTATGACCTCACCTGCATTTTTAGATTTGAAGATCAAATCCAAATCAATCAGACATTAAATATGAATTACTAGATATAAACAGTATAGTAAAATGGAATTTTATAGTGCAACGAAACAAATTATTTCATTTTAATCAAATGTTGACCTCTGAAATGACCTCTGTATAATTAATTGTAGTTTTATTGTCTGTAAGTCAATTCAGCATGATCTGAGCTTTCAATAAGCCTTTTATAGAGACACTATGATGATTTTACCAAAAAATGAAGATTTTGAAAAGAAATTGGCGGCCATCTTGGATTTCAAGGTCAAAACTAAGTCGAATCATCTATCCGGCATCAAAAATGAAATCCTGGACCCCTAAAACCCCTAAATCCATGCACTGAAGGTGGCAATTTTGGATTTAGGGCTCTCACGGGTTATGCCCACACTTTCGCGAGGGACACCCAAGTTATTTTTATTATAATACCCTCAAAGAAGACAAATCCAATGAAAAACTAAGTTACCCTCTGCACGGTCACGGAATTGCGAAAAATGATCCAACTACTAGGTACGCTGTAGCATATCCTATTTCAATATTCTCAAATTGTTTGAGAATATGCATGTTGCTATTTGTACAACTGCAACGTTTTGTCTAAAAGTGACACACAATAACATTTCTGACCTTTTGGCCCTACGTACATTGTAGCATATGCATATCTTTATAACCGTTATTCAGTTTTTTGGGAAATAATGTATATGTTTATATTTGATTTTAGTCCGAAAGGGATCGAAAATGACATTTCTGATCTTTGACCCTAGATAACCTGCATCATTATACATATCTGTATAGCAGATATATGCTCTGATCTATAGGCTCTAATGAAGAATTTTGTCCTATGGTCAACGGATATATATATATATCGTACATCTGACTTCATTACCTTAAAATATCCATCAAATTCTTTATAAATATACTTACAGTTTACTTCTCTAAAATTGTAGGGACTTAATTATGGTCTTCAATGCCTGAAAATGTTTTCATTTACCTTAATTAAAAATGTTGTTGGAGAATACTGAAAATGCTTTTTTTGATCATTTACCTTAGTAATCTAACATTCCATATTTATTTTATTGAATCATTTATTTATTTTATTTCACCCATCAGCGTGAACTCCAATAAAAGGGAGCATAAATACAATACAATATAAAAACATGAGAAACATTTTAAAATATCTGACCTTTATATATATATATTCCACGTCTAACGATGAATGTTTCTTCTATAAGGCCCCATAAAATTATTAGTTTATCACCCCCTCCCTCATCACATTTGGGGAAATTACTTGAACAGCTCAGGATTTCTTGCAAATATGTTTGTGCGACTAATAACATGTAATTATTTTTTTTTTCTTTTTCATTATTATATTATGACTGCATAATAAACAAAATATCAAATTACATTTATTCTTATACTCTTTTGAGAAACATGTTTGAATAAAAACAGTTTATTTCAAGTTATTTATTCAGTACATATGTTAGTAGGCCATACTTCATTACAGATCTGTTGTTAGCCATAACCACATCACAGAAATCATGGGATATTGGAATGGTTTCCAGCTGAAAATAGAATGCATTTAACCATAACTAGATACTAAATGATGTTTCCTTCCAAAGACCATGGATGTTTGACAGATGTTTTTATGGCTCCTGAGCCACAAAATCTGGAATGCAACTGTTTATCTTTTTTTTATTTAAGGTGGAATTTCTACAAAGTTTTCACACTGAGGTTTCACGTTATATCTGGTAATTGTGACGGAAACACCACAAAAGGGCTGTAAACTCGTACTCCATCAAAATGTAAATGAATAGTGCATATCATTAACCCTATAATGAGGGCTCAATGATCTCAATCGGACAATTATAAGTAAAGTTAACCCGGTTGGAATTATAATTATTCTCTGTAAACTGGCCTATATAGTTCTGAGAAAAAAGGCTTTAAAAGTACTGAAAAAATTAAAGAAAAATCACAGCAAGAGTCAAAGAAACTCCATAGCAACAATACAGTTCTCATTGAGCTATTTCGATGACATTTTCTACGGTTGCTGGAAAATAGGTTGAAGAGTAGACATTTTATATTTTTAAGTCGATAGCCACGGGGTTTAATTAGTGATACCCTGGGGAAATTGGTTATACCTTTATAAAGCTGAAGCATCCATGTACTGATTATTGCATTTTCAATGTTCTGATGAATTTCAAGACATGAGCTGCTTCGTTTCGTATCTTTTGAATTCAAGGTTGTTTTCTTCATTCAGGTATATACTAAATATAATCCGTACTCTGGAGTCATGCTCTACAATATTACCTTTGAAAGATTATTCAAAAGCAATTGTAATGACGGCATGCACGATATTGTTTGATTAGTTGATTAAATATTTTGTACACGATTTGAATGATGTTGTGTAAACATACTTCATCAATACTTTTTAGTTCTACATCGCTAAAAATAGCGCCGATGAAGTTTGTTCAACTATTTTGTACAAGATTTTGAATGTTTTCATGAATACGTTTTAGATTTACTTCACTGCAAAGAACCGAAATATTCTCAGTAGGTCTATCCTGGCTCTGTGACTATATTTTATTATTTTATAAATCTGATAGTTTTCATTTTACGTTTCCAATGGTCTAATGACGTCTGAGGAGGTTTTATTTTTCTTTTCTTTTTCTAAACAGCCATAAAATAAGCAGTGGAACAATTCGAGAGTAATTAATTACAATAGGACTAATGAGAACGATCTCTTTTTGGACAAAACGTTACAGTAGTTCAAATAGCAACATGCATAATCTGAACAATTTGAGGCCAAAACTAGGTGTGCATGACCAATGGTAATAGAGGTATAGATATATGCTATAGGGTCTTTTGGGTCAATTTTAGACAAAATGTTGCGTTAGTGCAAATAGAAATACATATGTTCCGAACAAATTGAGGTTAAACTTAGGTCTCTATGACCAACGGTTGTGGAGATATAAATATCCTACCGTTTTTTTGAGATATGGATATGCTGGGTATCTAGGTCTAAAAGGTAAGAAATTCCATTTCCGGTCACTTTTGGGGAAAATGTTACCTTAGAGCAAATAGAAACATGCATGTTCTGAACACTTTGAGGCCAAAACTAGATCTAACAGTTTTGGAGGTATGGATATGCTGGGTCATGTAGGCTCAAATGTTAAAAAACGCCATTTCCGATCACTTTTGGACAATATCCTACATTAGAGCAAAATTAAGTCTGTACGATTTTCCGTTGCCAAGATGTATGGATTCCGGTTTTTTTTTAGAGGCGGTCATTTTAAATTCAAAATGGCGGCCATAGCAGGCGTCAGAAAGTTTGAGCAAAACTTTTTTTTTTCAATTTACACATATTTGAGGATGTGGCGAAATGGTAAAGTTGTCGCACAGTGCAGTATTGAGTAAATGAGCTATAAAATATGGGAGCTCAAAAAATTGCCTAAAAATCCAAATTTGTTTTTTAATATAGATCAACAGTTTAATGTCTTATTAATCATGTCCCAAAGTATTAGTTCTGGAAGTGATTAACACATTGTTTATTTAACGTTATTGTTCATAGTTCATTCTATTAAACAATGTATGCACACATAACTTTGAAAGGCAATTACTCAAAATCATGTTTATAATAATACTCTAAGAGTACTGTACATTCACTTTCCAATAACTTTGGCTTGAAATATCCAATTTGAATGAATGACCCCTCATTTTAAAGATCACATACTCAGGTATCTGAAAATACCAATAACTTGAATTTCCATTTTTTTCCGTTTTGCTACAACATGCCTCATTTATTATTAAAGATATTTTGCAACAAGTTTCATGCTTAAGTAATCAAGTGTAAAACTTGGCCCTTAGCTGCTTTACTAAAATGCGCAACTTGGTGCTTTAGCTGCTCTACTATCAGTTAATTAGGGTTTTTCAATATTTAAGTATTTAAGTGCTTAGGAAAATTGTTACATTTGTAGTTAACATGTTATGACATTAGAGGTAAAAATGGAAATTTCTACATTTGTGGGTAAAATGTTTCTACGTTTGTGGTTAAACAGGTTTTTACATTTGTGGGCGATTTTTTTACGATTGTGGTTATTTTTACATTTGTGGTTGACATGTTATGACATTTGCGGATATTTTGACATTTGCTGGTAGAATGTTTTGACATTTGTGGTTATTTTTACATTTGTGGTAGATTTTTACATTAGTGGGCTCTACACGGGCCTAACCCCAGACTTGAGAGTCATATAAACAATGTTCTTCCTTCTCATTGGTCATCGTAGTTAAAAGAAACATTTAATTCTACAATTCAGCAAGTTTGTCCAGTTGTTTAAATATTTCATACAGAATTTACAACAAAATGACTTGGTGACAGTATTTAAGCTGAATATTTACGTCTAAATCATAAGCAATCATCTTAGTCACCACTGGATGTGGCGAGTCCAGCGAGCAATGGGCCTAGTTCCCCTAGAAGGTTTCTCAAAACTTTTCATATTTTTATTCTAGAAATTTAAATCAAATCAACCTTAACCTCATGAATCTATGAATCATTCAAAATGTATACTTTGTTATAAAAAAGTATATTCTACGCTAAATACCGTACATTACATTGTAAACGATTCAAATATACATCACTTTCAACTCCGCTCAATGCATTAGCATAGGATTTTGGCGATGTAAAAGCAACTTCAATACACACTCGGCCGTATTTTTACGGCCGAGTGTATACTTAATTATTATTACTAAACTGTTATATGCCTTCATCGTTTAATAGATCTTCTTATGGATGCTGGGGCGGATGAAGGATTTGGCGGTAGGAGGTGCATGAGAGTCTACACGTGGTGGAACAATTTGAGAATATGGACCTCAGGTGCTCGGAAATTGCATTCTCATACCTTAAAAATCTTAAAATTATTTGATTTAGGGTGGTGCGATCGCATCGTCTGCATCCCCACTGCAGCCTTCTATACTTCATACTTTGTTTAGCATATTGATTTATTACACAACGATACGATTTTCGTGTGAAGTGGTGAAAGACCGAGACGTGAACGCTCCCTTCTTCTTGGACTCTTGGTTGAAAGGAAGCAAATAGTGTCACCCCTAAATCAATTGGAATTGGCATACCTCAATGTAGTCTTTATGGTCAATTATTATTTTTGTTATTCATAAATAATGATACAGTATTTAAAAATTTATTTTTCTTGGGACGTAGTATTGTTTAGGATGCTATTTAAGTTTTAGGAACATAAGTTGATATATTAAATAAGAAGATTACAATATTTTTAGAAAATATTGGTAAATGGTATGTCGGAAATAAGTTGAAGATATTATTTATGCATTGCTTTATTAGATTTAAGGGGGTGGGCCCAGGTTCAATGAACCTGCTGAAACTGCGGTAGTTAAGCCACTGTTGTTCATACTGTACTCTTTAAAAAAACCCTGTTTTGATTCTTTTTATCCAGACTGCTTTGTATTTACGAGAATCGAACAGGTTTCTATTAGTAATTTAGATAATATAAAGGAAAGTTTATTTCTTTGCCCTAAGAAATACACTTCCAATAATTTAACATTCGTTTTTTACGATATTTCAAGGCAATTTCTACCTGTTTCAGCGTAGACCCCTAGTTGGTTCCTAATAGGCGGCCAGCGAGTCAGATTTTGCATACGAGGCAATTTAAGTTGGCCTGTGAAAAAAATAATAATAGTGAAAGAAAAATATTTATAACATAATAAAAGTTCGATTAATATATTTTCAATTAATTAAAGACAAGAATGCAACTCCTGGGTAATGTGCACGGGGTGGTTTGAAACTAAGGAAGATGATATACCGAGGCCATAAATAGAATAGATAGTGCCAACAATCGATCACTGGGTACTTTCCGAGGTCCTATTCTTCACTGTGTGCTTCAAACAAGCCATAGGCGCGTTGGGTTTCTCCACTCAGATCTAGAATTAAACCCTGTAAACAGAACTCCCAAGATTGTTCTGACTATTATGTTCCGTCAATAATATTTTTTGTCAAGTCATACAGTACTAGCATCACCCCGACTTTTTTGCCGCCAAGTTCCATCTCTGTACTTTGTTCTGTTCACTCTGATTCGCTATTAGGTCTATTTGCAATTTGAAATTATAGGGGCCTACTTTTAAAGTGTACTATACCTACACCAACAGTCATAACCCAATTGGGTTGTGGGGAATTTCAGTGTGAACCTGTCATCAGTTTAACAGTCGTCAGTCAAAATTCAAAAAAGTTTTCTGCCAGTATACAGTACGCATAGGACTAGCGAAATGTATTTTTATGAGCAGTGTCGTCTGTTGATACACTTTTTATTACCCATGTAAAGTAAAGTAATATCTTAGAGGAAAGAGTTGATGTATAACGATTGCGTGTAATCAACTCGGATGAGATTATCATTGGCCCGTCAGATCAAATCTAAAAATAACTGGCCCTAAAACAAACAAATTAATTAAGAACCAAGGGCACAGACCATGTAATTAGCCATTGTTCGGTTTATTAAAAATATACGCTTTAGAAATTTCCTAAGGAACAATTCAATTGCATCAGTATGAAAGCTCCAGGCCTCACAGCCATGTCCGAATAAGACAAGGATAAAAGAACCAGCGTTTGTTTGCGCCATTGTGGTTCATGGCGTTTCACAACTGAAAGTTCATCATTTCTCCTATTCTTCATTTTTAATACTTCATCTAAAATGTAATATTGCGAGGGTTTAAAGGATAACATTTCTTACAATAAAACTAGATGGTTAGGAATGGTCGTTAGATTGATATAGCTGTTTTACATGTGTATCATCCACACTTCAGGAATCGGAAATGCGATTTTGAAAAGCTAAATAAACATGCAGATATAATTTCTGTTCAATAGTCAATAAGACAGGCAATGGGCTTAAAAATATGACAGAAAATACTGTGTATATAATTACTTATCAATTATCGAAAAAAATGTGTTATGACATATAATTATATTATATAGTCGTGACGGCGTGTTTAGGGTCAGTGTAAGGTATATTAAAACCGAAAGGTCCACTGATTAATCTCAGATAAGAAAGTATAATACATACTCCAAGTATTGAAATACACGCCATCGTGTTGGGATTCAATATTTCGACATTAATTATGTCATCATCAGGAATGATCCTGACATAATTAATGATGACATAATTAATGTTGAAATATTGAATCCCAACACGATGGCGTGTATGTATTATACTTTCGTAAGGTATATTCATTTTTATTTTTAACCTGGAGCTGAAACTATATTATAGGCATACGCTTGTCTGTGCAATGAGGTATAATATATCTTATCCTCCTTGGTATATCATTAAACATCTTTCATTATGTAAAGAACCTCTTTTCTTATGTGGATACAATTAAAAAAACTATAGTATAAAATGTATGCTGCTTTCAGCCAGATGAGTATTGTTTACGATGAGAAAATGCACCCCAGCAAAGCTATTCAATAATTCATCGATTCATAAGTCAAAAGCGATGCACCGAATGCTATTTTTATAATTATTTGCATATCGACATATTACAGTATACTCCTTCATTTTACTTGCCTATTTTCATTTCAGTGCTACGTTAATTTCCTCAGCATTACGCTATCCTGCAGGCCTATATATTCAATTTCATCGATTTTGCCGTTTTACGTAATGTCCCCTTTCTGTTTTCAATACACAGTGGCAGAGAGAATCTGCAGGAAAGGGCGGCGATTAATCCTTATACTATATTCCAAAACTGAGGTCACATCGCCTTTTACCACATCGTCT
>NW_022743506.1:0-1667 GCF_011630105.1 Anneissia japonica | reverse complement strand
AATGATTCCATAACAGTTATGGCTTTATTGTTGGTAGAACATTTCATGTAGACTGGAAGACGACTGAATCCATCAACTCCTCCGTGAATAATAAATCCCCACCTAGAATTAATGTTATAAAAAACCATGAAATTTATTAGGGTTCACTTTGTTATTAAACAAAACAATTTTATAATTTTTGACCTATGGCTAGATATTAATTTAAATGGTGATGAAAGAAAGTTACTACTAGTACTGCAGAAAAAGTAAAAACCTCAAAATATTTTAAAAATCTATGAATCAATCATTTAATTCCATGCATGATAATTGAAGTTTTCTCTGGTTTCCTGAATGGGTTTATTTAAATAGTGAATTGTTAGAATGATAAAAATATATAAACATTTTGTCAAACAAACCTTATCAGTTTATGATTGCCATCAATGTGCCAGAGATGGTTTGGTCCCCCTACAGTGTAGACTCGCCTGTGTAGACGTCTTCTTAGTCTGTGATCTGCTCCGTTTTCATCAACTCTTCTCATTGAATTCTTTAAATCTTTTCTAGGAACAGTTATTCCTCTATGTTTTAAATACCCTTTCATCATGACTTCTCCAGTATTGGGGTGATTCAATAAAATATCATGAACAATTTCATCTAAATTACCATCGTCAATGTCGCTGTACATACGAGCAGAAATTCCCATGTCTTTTAAACGCCTAAATATTGTTCGTTTGCTTAATTGCAGGTGATCTGCAATTGAGTCTACATTATAACCAGATTCTTACAAACGTTTAATGATTTGATGTTCTCTACCTGGTTGGCCAATTTCCATTCGTCTCTGACATTTCTCTTTCAAAATAATTCGCTGTCCATCATCTAATCCCAGTTGCTGAAACTCTTCTTCTGACAGTTCATTTATTATGGCCAGAGTAATCTGTTATTAATCAGTTACAAAAATGAAATTGATTTAATAAAATAGGGTTTGATATCAGTTATTAAATTTTTTTTTCATTTCCAAGAAAATGAAAAAAACAGCGAATTACTGTATTTACGATTACTCTTGCTGTCTTTTCTAGCTTAAACACGTTTTAAACAAATAAAACAATGAACACACACATACATTCATAATGCCAATTATAAATACAATGCATTTTTTAACTAGACATGTTGAATATATTGGGATGATGTTAATGATAGTTAAAATAACTTGAATAATAATTCAACCTTCAAAAAGGACTTATAGTTATGGTTATCATTTTATTGCATGCAAACATTAGTATTATTACGGCTTGTATAACCACCTAGCGTACAATTATTAATATTTTATTATAAAATAAAACTATAATATTAAAAGCCTACTCCCAAACCCAAAGCGTTCCGCCTAGGTTACTATTAGCTAGCTAGGCAGGCTGAGGCTATATAGGGCCTACTACTAACTAGTACTTACTAGCCTACTTGGCCTAGCCTAAGCCTAGGGGAATTACAGACGATGCCTAGGGCTTGGTCTAGGCCTAGGGCCTAGGCTAGCCATAGTTAGGCCTAGCCTAGGCTAGGCCTAGACCCATCCTCCTTCGTGAGCATTAATAAAGAAATAACTTGGCGTAGAACCTTTTCTCTCGTAAAAATGTCTATTAAATGTGTTAGTGAAAGTTCGTTCAAAATGGAAATAAGGTCTTCATCCATAATTTTCC
>NW_022743505.1:0-611 GCF_011630105.1 Anneissia japonica | reverse complement strand
CGATTATGTGCACCTATTTTGATAGAAATTTGAAGCTTGATGTATCCCAGCGCAATTAAAAAATAAATTTAGGAAAAACTCCGAATGCCTTGCAATTATGTAAAAAATTAAAATCCAATTCGGCTTTGTTCAAACGAAGAGTAATCTTTTCATATTTACTTAATAAAGAAACTGGTAATCTTCTTGAACTGAAATCCTTGATAATAGAACCAAATGGACGTAAGTTGACAAAAAATACAACGCATTTTAAAAATAACACAAAAGATTTAATGGCAGACATGTTTCGGGTTACCTTCAACCCATCATAAGTTAACAAAAAACAAAACAGAAATGAACCAAATACTCTTGTAGACTATATGTATATAGGTAATTATCATGCTGAATATTAAAGAGATAGATTGATTTGTTTGACAATAAGTTTGACCAACTATAGTAACTCTAAAATCTGGACTAAGTGTAGCTAATTATTATTCTGAATATATAATTGAATACCGTGATTTGTTTAACCAAAGGTTAGTAAAGCAATAGTAAGTCTATAATATGGAAAAGTGTAGCTAATTGTTATGTAGAATATATAATCAGGTACATTGATTTGTTTGACAAAAGGGTGT
>NW_022743504.1:0-860 GCF_011630105.1 Anneissia japonica | reverse complement strand
TCCATTTTAATTCTTCCTTACGTGTATTGGAAAGGGATAAAAACTATTTTGAGGGATATATATATATTTTTTTTTAAAGATTCTAAGGCGCGGGGCATTAGAAAAGCTTTGTTTTTGAAAATAATTATATTATTTTACCCTAAATTTTCACGGTAGAGTCTTATCATTTCAGCGACGCCACAGAACATGTGCTTCTCTTCTGAGCTATGGACGGCGAGACATTTTATACCTTGTTTTTACCTTATTTATTTTATAAAAAATCGACGAGTGTGGGACATTAAAACTAAAATTTAAAAATGTAATAAATAATTCAGAATAAACAATGATGATACGGGCCATAGATAAAGGCCTGGGAACCAAGAACAAAATTAACTATGAATATATAATTTAGTCTGATCAAGTCTTTATTTAAACCCCTATTTGTGATATTGGTTCTAATTATCCATTTTAATTCTTACTTATGCCTATTGGAAAGGTGTTTTTTTCCTAAGATTCTAAGGCGCGGGACGGCGAGACATTATATACCTTATTTTTATCTTATACGTTTTTACCTTATTTATTTTATAAAAAATCGACGAATGTGGGACATTAAAACTAAAATTTTGTTTTTTGTTAGGCCTACTGTATAACCAGAATGATTTTATTTTCTAATTGCACTTGTCAATTTTATTTTTAAAAAAGTCTCCTCATTCAGTAAACCCGAACCAGGCTAAAAACATTGTTTCCAAAATTAATTAGCTGTTAATTGTATTGCTCACACCCCCCCCCCACCCTTCCACAGCTCAGAAGAGAAGCACATGTTCTGTGGCGCCGCTGAAATGATAAGACTCTACCATGAAAATGTAGGGTAAAATAATATA
>NW_022743503.1:0-654 GCF_011630105.1 Anneissia japonica | reverse complement strand
AATATACAGGTACTGAAATTCTCCAATAAAGTTTGTCTAAAGTCCATATTGTTATATTGTATTGGTTTCGAATTGTATTTATATATAAGGTGGTTTGGATTTTTACTGTTATATAATGATTTACTTACATATATATAGGTCTATATTTTGATAGTTTATTTGACAGATCTCGGCAATTAACACCCTTGGTTCTTTATTATTGCAGATACTCAGTATGCATAGATAAATAGGCCAATCATTTTACAGTTTTATAAGTATCTCTTATTTGCTCTCTGTCACCTTTATTTTTTATAAGACAGCCTATATAATAATGATTCATGATGTTTTTCATTATTCTCGCTGATGAAGGCCACAGGAGTGGCAGAAATATCCGAGTTTCTAATAAATATATATATATTTAATGTACATATAAATGTATATATATATATGTATATTTAAAATGTATATTAACTTAATTTATAATGTATGTATATTAAAATACACCTAAGGATAGGTCTAAATATTGCTTTTCTCTACTAAAGTGTTTCTAAAGTCAGTACACATATGGTATTCGTTTCTCGTTCTTTTTATATAAGACGGTTTGATTTATATATATATATATATATATATATATATATATTTATATATACATACATATATATGTATGTATATATA
>NW_022743502.1:0-3761 GCF_011630105.1 Anneissia japonica | reverse complement strand
GATACTGCATGTCACGTAAGAATCATTAGAATGAACTTAGCTATTCTGGAATGTCAGCTTGTTTACCAAAAATACTATTACCGGACTACCGTGAACCACGCAGTGTATGAAAGATGAATAGGAAAATTGAACTAAAGTCTAATACAAGGGTCTTGGTGGCAAGCACGTCGCCATGTCACGGCGTACAAGCTTGATACACGTGACGTGACGTCATTAGGTCGATTCTGAAATGTCAGCATGTTTACCCAAAATACCATTACCGGACTACTGTGCGCTACGCAGTGTATGAAAGATAAATAGGAAAATTGAACTGAAGTCTAATACAAGGGTCTTGGTGTTATTACGAAAACGAAAACGAAAGAATACGTCATTATAATTATCGTCATTCGTGCATAAAACATTCTTGACAATATGTTGTACGACGAGCTGAATATGATGCTTGATTCACGTAAAAGACATGAATCGATAACGTTGTGACAGATAACCTACTGTAGGGGAAGGGTTGTCTGAACATTTGATAATGTATTCGTATTCGTTATCGTTTTCGTTAAGCTTGCGAAAACTCCCTATTAGCCGAACCCTTACGAAATGACGCTATGTGCACGCAGAAATCACATGATACAGAACTCCAGAGTGTACGTTATACGCATAACAAGACCAACATACACGCAGCACGCAGACTAGCTGGTTTACTATATAACGACTGGTCGACAGTATAATATGCATGTAACAATAAACTAAAATGGGTGTCGAATATTCCAGTAGGTCTGCACATTGAAAACCCATATTGGTCCATGGAGTTGAATCAGTAAATACGAAATATTAAATATTATGCATGATTTGCAATTAAGCAATACCGTTTGATTGGATCCCTTGATTCGTTCCCGTCGTCTCTCCTCTATTGCTATCCCACGTTTTTTCCACCTGTTCCTAAAACCGAAAGAAGGTATACGATATAATGATGATCATATTGTATACAACCAAAATCGTGATTATCATTATTAATTCATCATTAGCATTATTATGAAAATATCAAAAAATAGGTATTTCTGGTAGGAAGTACGTGTTTCTCAACTAATCTGTATGTTAAAATTGGTGAAGATATTATTCATTAATGTTATAACTATGATTACAACAATGCAGCAATTACTAGTTTAATTTCAGAAATTGGGAGATTACCACTTAAATGCAACTGCCTAATTACTGTTATGAGATTTTAGTTACATATCTTAAGTTTTTAAGAAGATCTGGGAGAGAGGGTTACTAAAGACTGAGACAGAAAGAAGTCAGCACTTTCCCGGAACAATTTGCGTTTATGCTTTGACTTAGCACCACGATCTTTACGTTTACGTAGACATCATGCAAAGGACCCAATGGTCCATAAGCACAGTACACCGGGGTATCCGCCTAATCGCCCGAAAGATGTAGGCCTACTGGGTTCTTTAAAGGGCACACGAGCCAATTGTGTACACTGGCCTAGGCCTACTGTTTATCCTTATTCGAGAAGACTTGTTCCACCACCAGAACCAGTACCGATATTATGGCTGTAGGTTCCCCTGCCTTAACCGCTCGGCCATTCGATCTGCCCATCATCTTTGCACTGAGGCAGATGATAGAGAGCAAGTACAGGGAGGCTCAACATAGTGTGATGGATCGGAAAGTTTTCCGTTATTTCTTTTTGTTTTTCTTTATCTTTATTGGTGGCGCATTGCTATTGCTATTGCTTTTGTTTTATTGGTATTCGCGTGTACATTTGCATACCAGGTGGGGAATATAATGCATTGGCTGCGTGAGCGTTGTATCGACAGAAGGTTTTTGGTTTATGTCGGAGTAAGACGTTGTTTTTTTGTTAAGATGAATCTTGTCTGATACTATCGATACTGTGAGTAACTTGATATATTCCTAATAATAGTGTGCGATTATATACAGTAATATTATTGATTATAACGACTGTTGCTAGTTAAATTGATATAATTATATATTTTATTTTTAATTAATAATGGTACTGTTAAGTAATGCATGCCTAGTTGGTATTCTGGTCTTGCTTATCAGAATAGGACTACAGACGGAATCTACTGTTAAAAATCGGTACAATGTATGCGTTTACCAATGATTTAATTAATCTTTGTTTTAATACGTCTAGTTTCGTCCGCTGACATCACAATAAATTTGGAACACGAATCAAACAGCGGCTGTCTCTTATACACATCTAGATGTGTATAAGGACAATGTTATAGTGAGTGTATTTGAACTGTGAATGCTTATGTTATAATGAATTAGTTAAATGTTGCAATTGTTAATTATTGTGATAATGATATATTTATATAATTATATTTATGAATATGCTATTATATATTATAGGGTTTTTGTTTGTTTGTATCGGATGGTGAATACCTGCGTTACTGTGTACGTCGGAATAAAAGAAAAGATAGTAATTGCAGTCTGGTCTCAAAACGTATTTTGTTCTTCTGAATGGGTATTTGGTCTCATCCACCAAACCTCAGTGGTTGAATCCGGACTAAATCAATACTGAGGCTTCCCGAACCACGACAATAGCCTGCACTGTTTTTGCGCATTTAGTGTAATTGTTAGGTGTGCACCAGGGTTCATCACTCAGCTTACTAATCTTCACAATTACCATTGACTGCCTGACAACGGGAAAGAGAAAAGAGACACCATGAGAGATGACGTTTGCAGATAATGTAGTCCTGTGTGCAGAGATGAAAGGTGGAGTGGGAGGAGAGTTCGGAACAGTGGAGTAGCTGTTTAGAGAAGATGAAGGTGAGCAAAAAGACGTATCTGTGTATGGGAGGAGCAACTACCGATGTGATGTCTCAATGAGCTACCTGAGCAGGGGCGGATTTAGGGTTGGGAGGTAAAAAAAAAAAGAAAAAAGGAAGGAAAAAGGGAAGAAAAAGAAAAAAATAAGAGCCCAGAACGCCTCAAATGTTATTTTCGGGCATCTAGAACACAACAATTTCGCGGATCCGGACCCCCTAGCACATTGTTGTTTCTATCGGCCCAAATTTCGGCCCCCCTTCCCCCCCCCTTTTTAGACATCTCTGGATCCGCCCCTGCTGAGCCACTGACTTTGAATAATTGGGTTCAACCGTCCAAGAGGATGGGGGTCCAGAGAAGGAGGTACAAAAGATCCAGGCAGGATGGAACAGCTGGAGAAGAGTGACTGGTGTGTTGTGTAATAAAAGGGTACCATCAAGAGTGAAAGGCAATTAAAAGACCATGGTAGTACCAATAATGTTGTGTGCGATGGAGGAAGTGGCGGTAACAAATTAGCAGGAACGGTAGACAAGAATATTTGGAGGAGGCAATCCGCACCGGCAACTCCATTTAGAAGTGGGAATAAAGCCCCAAGAAGAATTATTAAGTTGGATTTTACCATATAGACCTATATATTTAAATATTATGACAGCCAATTGTGAGATGTAGCTCGATTGAGAACTCTTGCGTACACTGAAGTTAATAGTCGTCTTCTTGGTTTTTTTTTGGTTTTTTTTCAAACAGATTACTAGATTTTTATTTGGATTTTGTCGACAGAAATACATCGAAATGAAGTATTGAAGAGTTTAAGCTACATTCTAGGTTATTCTTTCCGATGAGGAGCTCTAGAAACACTCGGCTGATTGATTATTAGATCTTTATTGTATGGGCGGCCGTTAGGGCCAATATACTCTACTACCTCTACTATATTGCCTTCACCGGAGCTTTCGAGATTACGAGATTTTGTTTTCTTTATATTTAAA
>NW_022743501.1:0-937 GCF_011630105.1 Anneissia japonica | reverse complement strand
AGGGTATAAGTTAAAATGATGAATAATATTCCAACAGGGTGCGTCACTGGTCCTCGTGAAGAATTCGAATCCGATTTAGGCCAACTAAGTACTTTTGTAACATCGCTAGCTTTCAACGTACGAACATACATATATGTTATATGCCCTCATCTAATACATTTTAAACGACATACAGGATCTCTGAAATATATTTTTTAAAGATTTCACTTGTTTTTTTAGCTCTAACTACTATGTAGAACTAAAATATAAATATACATACCTGTGTATAACTGTACATATATAATTTGGTTTTCATGTTTTTCGTGGCGAAATACAGTGAAATTTAGTATAGTGTAAGTGTTTTACATTAAAAATGTATTGGATTGCCGCACATAATAATTGGTATTAATAAATACCTAATTGCAGTCTTGACAGCATCGAGTGAGTTCTTGTGCTACGCCTGTAGTTGTTTATTGCTTTTTGATATTCCAGGTATGTAATAAGAACTTAATGTGTACAAAAAGGTATAATAACGAAAATGAATGTAATAGAGCCTTTTCATAAAAGTTATAATAAATTATATAAAAGCAATAATGAGAAAGTACACAGTACAATGCACAAAACACTCGTGATGAAACTTAGTGGTGGGAAAAATAACAAGACTTAACATCCAACTATATCGTGTCTAGATAATATCAATATGGTATAGGCCTATAGAATGTACATTACATAATATAAGTTTCATAAATCAATCTAATATAATAATATAAAACTATTAGGTCTATAATATATATATCTAAATCTCATATTGGTATTTATTTTTAAAATTGATTCGAGTTTATAAATATAATGTTTAGGGGTTTCGTTTTGCTGTCTACGATATTTATGTAATGATAATGTATAGGCATATTATTATGTGAGAACGTGAATAAGTTGGTGGTCCGGCTGGAAGGATTCG